>NW_006263721.1:255770-259641 GCF_000469605.1 Apis dorsata | reverse complement strand
TCGATCGTTCTATCTCTCGACATTTGTCTTGTTCCTCCAAAAAAAAAAAAAAACAAAAAAGAAAAGAAAAGAAAAGAAAGGAAACGTCAAATTTACGATGCTCGATGAGTGAATTATGTTCACGCGTTTCCTTGTCCGCTCGTAATAAATAGGCAGAAGGTGTGGGAAGATGGTTTCGTAATCACCTCGGAATCCCCCCGATCGTTAGACGGGGAACGGTAGGAAGAATCACGGATCGTAAATGGCATGTGTCGGATACGATGCGTTCGTATCTACAAGGACAATGGGAGGAAAAATCCCTTTGGTGTATGGTATGATGACGGTATTATAGGCGGCAGCTGGTAGTCGTCCACGCTTCGATGATATAAACGCGAGGGTAGAAACATTAAAGCCACCGAGGAGATCCGGCCTTCCTTCCTTCCTTCCTTCCTTCCTTCCTTCCTTCGTTTTACGAGGATTCGTGTTTTCGTGTAGTTAGCACAATGAAACGACAAACTGCAACGTTTGACCAACCACCTACGGTCGTTTATCAAGCGAAAAGTGACCGTGTCCAAACATGGAGACTCCGCGAGGGTGGTCGGACGCGTTTACACCGTTTCCCTACAAAAGCCATTGTTGCGCACGACTAAGAACTACGATTTTTACGTACAACCCGTATTATGGGAGAGATTAATTTTATCCTCCACTCCGCAACTTGTTGAATAAATATGTTTCGTTGAAACGTCTACACCGAGTCTCCTACGAATTACGAAGCGATCGATCGAGGAGTTTATTCTCGATTAAAAAAAAAGGAAAAAAAGAAAGCGACGAGATAAATTTGAATCCAAAATAAAATTGAATCCTATCTCTTAAATAATCTCTTAAATCTCTCTCTCTCTCTAAATCATTTTTAACAATCGCGAAAGGTATAATATATCTTGCGTAGCGATAAAGTTTCCGTTTTCAGGGAGAAAGAATTGTTGAATTTTTGAGGGGGGTTTGGTTGAAAAACGAGGCGCGTAGAAACGAGGAAGAAAAAGTCAGGTTGTCGCGTTGGTGAGGAGTGGAGGCCTCCGGGCGAGATTGGAACGCTGTCATTCGTTTTCGGATGACAGCGGGCCGACTGCATAGTTCGATACGATCGGGTCAAGATCGGCTGGGAGCCAAGCAAAAGGCCGCTTGGCAGCCAAGAGCAAAACCGAAAGCGCAGCTGCAGCTGTGCGATCGGGGCCACCTCCTTCCCGCTTAGGTTGGCGCGTGCCATCCCCCTGCCTCCTATCTCCCCTTTTTTTACTCTCTTTCCCTCCCCAAGGGGCTCCAGGTAGGCAACGCGCTTGGTACGTTGCCGCACCACTCTTGCGTAACGTACGTTTCTGCGTACCTGCTAACAAGAGGAGCGCGCCCAACCGGTCGAAAGTAGGGTGCATTGTCACCGGGAACGAGCCCTTTAAACGAATCAACGTTTCGAATTCGTTCGCTGCTTGCGCCGAAAAATCCTTCGCGAACGAACGTTCGATACGTTAACGAGAGACAGCTTCTGAACTCGATATAAATAGATGGAGGATAGAAACGAAATTTGTTCCGAAAATTAAAGAGAAGAAGAGATTCCAATCTTTCCATTCTCCTTAACGTTTACGATCTCGAAATTTATACATAATGATTTTTTTTTTTTTTTTTTTGTGAAGCGCGTCATCTTTCCTCCCAAAAGACTGCACACTCTTTCACGCGTGAACAGTAAAATCCCCGAGGCACGGGGAAAAAATCGACTCGTTCCACGCGTGTTCGAAGAGGTGCTCCGTCAACGGATTTCGACCAGCCGTGGGGACGCGTGCCAAAATCGGAAGTCTGCCGGGTCGAGACGCGACGAAGAAAAAAAAAAAAAAGAAGAAGATGAAACGGCAGCGGAGTGAAACAGCTGAGACGCTTTGAATCGCGCCGCGTGTGCGTGTACCCGAGGCATTCGGCAACGGTTCAGCCTCGAATTCGGCGTATATAAAAGGATCTCGTCCTCCTTCCCCTTCCAACCATCTTTATATTATATTTCCCGTGCCTGACCGTGAGCAACCGGAATTTCGGTTGGGCTTACCCTCGCCGGTGAGATAAGTGACTACGCTTTTGCGAGGACACGACGACGAAGGATGATGTCGTCGCTCCCTTCAACGTTTCGTTTCAACGTTTTTCGATGAATAAATTCGAAAACTCGAGCCCCTATTACCGATTAATCGTATCCCTAAATATATCCACACTTGGAGATAGAATCGAATCTAGGAGAAGATATAAAAGCTATATCCACCGATCAAATTTATCGGGGACGAGCGCTAACGAGAATGAAAGGGGAGCAGGAAGAAGAGATACGGGAGGAGAAGATAAAAGGTTAGGTAGTATTTCGAAATACGTTCTCGCGGCCGGATAAGATATCACCTTTCGTTCGAGAGATTTAATTTGCGCACAAGTTTAGTAGTACTCTCTCTCTCTTACGACATTGTCTCTGGAATATGGAAATTGGTTTAATAGCGCGGTGATTCTTAGATGAGATAACGATCTAAGCGGATAAAAGCATCCAGTGGAACGAGTTCTCGGTTTCTCTGCCCGCTTGAGAAAACTTGTAAACTCGAACAGATATAAGATCGATTTTTAATCCCGGTTACCAAATGGCCCCGCATACGCGATCGAACAACACATAGTGGCAGACATCGGCGTTTTACACTTTGCCGATTGCGCAAACGTAATCGAAATGGTGTTCGACGTGCTGGAATGATGTTTCGTGTTCTCGAAAGGTGAACGCGTAGGGTTGTCCCGCGCGTGTCCCCACACCTGGGGACAGCCGATCCTAATTGCCGGTAAAACCAGATATATACCTGGTCACGGGCGAAAAATACAACGGAGATTGATGGACAGTCGCGTTTCTCCGGAGATCTCCGCTGGCTACGTCCACGCGGCGTTGGAAAGTCCCGGCCGAGATCCCCGTCAATCGCGCCCCGTATTTTCAGTTTGAATATCATTATCATACGAAATGAACCCGCTTCGAGGGACCTGCGTTCATCTACCAAACAAATAAACGACCTTTCCCCCCCCCTTTTTCTCTCTCCCTCTTCTCTTTCCATCCCGTATCCCGCTGCTTTTGTGCCCGTCACCCTGTGCCACCACTCGTCTCGAAAATCGATCGCGCAGGTACAAAGCAGATGCGCCCGAAACCCTTCCCTCGATGAAAGCTCGAGAGGAAACGTCTTGATTCTTTCCTCGGAACGATTCTCAACGGCAGGAACAGGTCCTCTCGCCCAAGTATTTCTCTTACAAAGAGGCATCGGCCTATATATTCGCCAGGAAATCCCTCCAATGCAGGTGATTACCTCTTCTACCATCACCCAGCCTCGTGAATATATTTCACGCTTCTCTTCCTCTCTCGGGCTGAAAGGATCGTTGCGATTTCGCCACTGCTCGGAGGAGAAAAATCTTGGGAATCGGTACGAAAAATCGGTACATTTTCTCGTGACCTTTTTTTCCGATAATCAGAAAATTCATCCTAAGTTTTAACGAGGGTTGCCTCGACGGGCACCACCTTCGCCGCATCTACATATTTGTACCCGGCTTATCGTCCTTATCTCCTACTGTTTCGCCGTGTCCCGATCTTATCGCCTCCAATTTTACATATCATCCCCGCACCCTTATCCCCAACCCGATCTCGATTTATCGTAATTGCTTATACGGCCCGTTCACCGACAATAAATAAATACATTATCTCGGATGCGAACAGGAGCGCGTATACGCGCTATTTGATATTATACGCCCTAACGAGGGAGGAGGAAGAGAGAGAGAGAGAGAGAGAGAGAGGATCGCGGACAGCACAATGTACGCTTCCTCGTGCGACGTTGCTCGTTTTGCCGCGAATGAA
>NW_006263721.1:255328-255545 GCF_000469605.1 Apis dorsata | reverse complement strand
GAAAAATTATCGGGCGCACGCGGCGTTACGGCGTTGAAGCCGCGCGGCGATATCCCGTTTATAACCGTCCAATCAGATCGGGATATTATCTCGGCAATATACAGCGTCGTGGCCGCCGATTGGAGCGAGCCCACGCACCGCAATCGTCTCATATGCATATCTGCACGCTTAATAGTTAATGGTCCGCCTCGTTGTAACGCTCTGCCGCAACGCTGCC
>NW_006263721.1:245605-255049 GCF_000469605.1 Apis dorsata | reverse complement strand
CCTCCAGCCACGCTTTCGCCCCTCTTCCAGCCGCGCCGCGATCGCGACCTCCCCCTCCTTCGTCAACATCCACGACCGCCGCTCCAGATCGATGTAATCGGGGGTCCCCCCGTGGTTCGCTATCGGTGGACCACCGTGCCATCGCCATTAGCTTCATTACGCCCCGTTCCTTCGAGTCGAATCGCGGCGATAACGCCGGTGATCATCGCCCGACTTTCTTTCCGCCTCCATCCGCTTAACGATCCCCAATTCGCGCGGACGAATCGTTCGAATTAGTAGGGAGAAGCGGACCAGCGAGC
This sequence comes from Apis dorsata, assembly GCF_000469605.1. NCBI lineage: Eukaryota > Metazoa > Arthropoda > Insecta > Hymenoptera > Apidae > Apis > Apis dorsata. Next base: position 254,750 of record NW_006263721.1, on the reverse strand, counting down.
GGGAGAGTCGATAACGCGTGCAATTACCAGGTTGCGCGTCTCCCGACATCCGTGATTCATCTTGTAGAAATGTCAAAATTCGCGTAGAATATCTAATAGATTGTTGGCGATTCACCGACCTATCTTTGGTATTTCTTGGCGAGAAAATAAAAAAAAATAGTGCATACCAGGATTCAGGAAAATTTCGAATCCGAGACTGGAGGATCGATCGACCTAATCTGCTCGCCACAAATAACAGGAATGTTCGATCGTTCGAAAGCGAAGGGAGAAGGAATCTTATTCTCCCTTTAGATCAAATTCATTCACCCATCGATCGGATCCCTCCTCCTTCGATTCCTTTTTCGGCCGAAATCGATTCGAATCTCTCGATCTCTTCGGTGGCGAGGCGAGGGGAGGGGGAACAATTAACCGAGCCAAAGCCTCGACGTTCGGTTGTGGCGCGTTGTGGCCTAATTTTAGCCCGATTCCCGACTTAGTAAAATATCTGCGAACACAATCGCCCGTCTCGGTGGCATCGCTCAACGTCCAACGTTACATGGCTCGATGGCTAGAACGCCTTCGTCCCTTGTCACCGATGAAACAGGTTAAGCGCGTTAAACGGGGACGGTTGCGTAAGGCTGAACCCTAAGTACATAACGGAGAAGGAGGGATGGATCTTCTTGGAACGGGCCGCCTTGGGTAAGGATGAAAGCGAAAGTAAATTCCTATCGATCGAAAAAATCGGCGGCTAGATCTATTACTCTTCGTTTTACAGAGAGAAAGAGAGAGAAAGGGGAATCGAGAGGAGAATGAAATTCGTGAATGAAATTTTTGGAATGGGCAGACGCGGTGTAGCGTGAAACGGGGTTAAAATTTATCGGGGACTGCATTAGCGCGCCTCGTGGCCGGGGTATAATTCCCCAGGGATATTCTCATTATTCTCGGGCAATTATAATCCCCGATGCACCGAGGAGCCGTGGCTATATTAATTCGCGGCCGACGCCGTCTGAGAATGTCTCTCGCGTATTAACTCGTGGGGCCAGTGGACTCGCGAACTCGCAAATTTTCGCCGATTAAAACGTCTTTTCTTTAATGTTCCGCCATTGGCCCGGCCAATTCCCCGCGGAACGATTTAAACGTACTTTCGCCGCTCTCGACCTTTTATCCATCTATTTCGCGGCTCAACCTCGTTCGGTCGTTAGCATCTCGTCGTGCGCCGTTAATTAATTTCATCGATGGATCGTAACGGGAATGGCGATTAAAATTAGCGACAAAACTCATCGAACGAGTTAATCGTCGGGTCGGGGAAGATAGATCATCGAGTTTCAGAAATCGATCCAAGATCGGTCCAAAGATTTGCATAATTTAGATAGTCGTTGGTGGTAATTCGATAATAAACGACAGGACCAGTTTTTACGGTGGTGATACGTCCGATCATAATGGGTTTACGAGGATCACGGACGATGTTCGATAACAAAAAGCCAATGGGACGTCCATTCGCGAGCCGCTTAATAAGACGCGTCACCGTCGTGCTCGAATTCTGATAAGATATTACCGCTCGTGGCCAACCAGCTGTAACAAAGGGGCGAGAAACAATCGGTAAAAGTATTTATGCGAAATATCGATTCGTTGATTTCGGTTACATACGATCGATCGATTGGATTTCTAGCCTCTCTCGCGCGGTAATAGATCACTTGGGTAATGGATCGACGGTAAGGATGTAACAAAGTGCGCGGGCAGTATTATAAATCTTCTCCAATTAACAAGGACGCGCAATTAACTGCCTACCATTGACATTGTGCGTAAATACTTCGTATTTGTCATCCGTGTTCCATTTAGATGTACGATACGGTTGCGAATTCATCGAACTACAGTGTTGCATCCATCGCGGAAATCTAATCTGAAGATCTCCGTTATGAATTACAATCGACGAGCAGCAGACGATAGCCGCAGGCTAGTCAGGGTTTCGTGCCATTTTCTGTCAAGTCAGGAGGAACATTCATTCCTGCTTGGATAACGCGAACAGGATCTGGAACGCATCTCGAGTGTCGCCAGGACATTATCGTCCGTCCTTCGAGCGCTCGTGACTGCTGCCTACGCAACCGCGACTGCCGCCTGTTCAACCATCGAACGAACAGCCACTTTAATCGTGGAAGAAACCTGGTTTCAACGTTATCCCCCTCCTCTTTTTCTTCCTCTCTTTCTTTCCTTTTTTATCTGACAAATGAGCACTACGCCCTCTTCTCGTTAAACATCATTTTCATGCCGGACGAAAAATGTGCGCGCCAAATTGGCCGACCGTTCCCTACAGTCGTCCACGTTTAATATTACGTAATTAGTAATTCCGTTGAGTCGATCGAAAATTTTCACTTTCGAAAAAAAGAAAAAGAAAAGAAAATAAACGAGTTGTTAAATAAACGGCAGACAATATCGCATTGTTATATTTTGGATGTAATTGGACTCGTTTTTTTATTCTACTTTTCAGTGACGATTACATATACACACACGTCGTAATTAATCATCGTAATCAGATTTCACCGATAAAACTTTCCCCGTATATGAATACATCGACAAATAATATACGTGATAACGAAATCATCTTGATAAGAAAAATGCTACAAATTTTAAAATTGTTTTCGATCCTATCGTATTCTTTTTACGTTGAAAAGATATACGTGAAAATAACGTGATAAATGGGAGTCACTGAGATTCGAAAAAAAACCGATTAGGAAAAAGAAACGCACTCCGGAAGGTGCCTACTCCGAACTGTCGTCTTTAATGTTTTAACGAACCGTGCACGTTAAAATGATGTCGCGCACTAGCCGGGACTCGTATAATGCGATTGCACATGCTGCCGATGCACCGACTAGTAATATAGCGATACAGCCAGCCGTCGGCCGACGCGTACACCTTTGTCAGATGCATCCAACCATTCTCCAATGAGAGAACAGCGAAAGATCGTGCCGCGATTCAACGAACAAGATAGTTTGCGTTGTCGATCGAATCCCCTGATCCTGATTATATTAAAATTACCGCTCCACTTACGACACGTCCACCACTACCATGGAAATTTTCCGCTAACGCTTATTGCATTTCGGTGCCTACAGCGATTGGATCATTGGAATATTTGAAAAACACAGGATGTCTGCTTAGATATATTATTATTTTTTTTTTTTTTAAAGATAATAATCTCAATTATGAATATACGCAAATGAACCGAGCCACGAGTTGATCTTTGCTTGCTTAATGAGTGCACGACTCTTCTTCAACGTATTCCCGACCAATTGGAAAATTATTCTAATTCGGCTTCGACTTCGCATAAATTATCCCGTATATGCGACTGTTTATGAAATAAGATATCAGATTATGGTGAGAAAATAACATCCATACACGTGAATTTTATCATCGAATAAAGCTACGACTACGCAAACCTTGCGCCTAGTTCTTCATCAGTTTCCCGAAGGGTAAAGAGCTCGCGAGTAAGGAGTATTGGAAGAAATAATCTAGTGGGAAAGAACGTCGCCGATAGGTTGCAGGATACTCGGTGAACACGTATGGGGTACGTAGTGCCCGCAGATATTAGGTGGAAGGGAAAGGTTTGGTGTGCAGCGAGCGAGCGAGGGTCGATATTAATCTACATCCAACACCGCGGCGAGGGACGGCCAGGCATTCATCATCTTTATTTTAACCACACTACCGACCAGCCGGTATATCTGACTGCGATCTGCACTAATAACATTCGCGTTATGAATGGCGTGCGCGATCCCTGAAACACCGCGAGCATTAATTCGCTAGGCGAAAGCGTATCGAAAATTGCGAACGACCGACGATTGAAGTATTCCTCCATGCGTTGGGAATAGCAAACTTACTGCCAACCTACTACGATCAAGTGCAAGAATTCCACGTTTTAAGGAAGAAACAAGATTGACAAGATCTTTGGAAGAACTTGCATCGAGTTGAAAGAACGTTTTTTTCGAGCAAAGGAAGATGGGAATGATTAATGACAAATGGGTAATAAATGACAAGAAAGTAAAGAGAAGCAAATATGGAAAAGAAAATTACATGCGTAAACCTACTTTGGGAAGAAAGCAAAGATTTTTTTAAAAAACGAACACCTCGGTCGAAACTTTGAATACCAGGCCAGGTTAGAAATATAGGATCGTTAAAAAGGAAACAGGTAAGCGCCAATTGCCTCGAATCGAGTCGATCTAGCAATCATTAATCTGCCGTTATCCGATAGATTCATCGACATTGATAGAAATTTCCGCAGGTCTATAGCGTGGACGTGTGAGCAAGAAAAAAAAAAAAACAAATAGATTTTCTAAAGTTAGACTCATCATCATGGTGGCAATTAAAAATACGAAGATGCAATTATACATCGCATCAATCCTTCTATCATATTTAACAGATAACGATCGACCGATTATTAGGGATCGTCATCGTTTTGTATCTATCTATCTATCTTGAACGAATGCAACGATATCATAACGATGATCCACGTAACACGTCACTAAGATTACTATACTATAGTTACACGAGAAAGGAGAAATACCGATATATGGATGAGAGGAATAATCGAATTGGCTACTATCGTGGAAAAGAAACAGGAGGATTCGTCGACCCGTAGTCGACGAGAAAAGAACGACGCGTTACCGTGAAGGGAAAAAAAAATGGCAGGATAGAGTTGGAAAAGAAACAGCCTACCTTTGTGACAGAAAAGGAAAGAAAGATAGGGAGAAAGCGACAGAGAAAAAGAGAGCACATGCACAGTGGCGGTTGAACGCGCGCGCAGCTAAATTAGTCCGCAGAAAATCGCGCGATCTATTCTGCCCCGCGGGGCTTTCTTTCCTCGCAGCACCGTGTCCCGAAATAATTGGCAAAAGAAACCACTGGACTGCCTACCATTCCCGACGGACAATGTGAATTATTCGAGTTGGCGGCGTAGGGAGCAGCACGTATGTTACGTCGTCGCCGTCGTCCTCTCCTGTTGGCCGCGTACCGTGATGCGCCACGCCATGTCTAGAGCAAAACGAACAGACGCTATTGAGCAGCCGAGGAAAATCGCTTCCACGCTCTCCATTCAACCGAGAATGCATTAGGGCCCCTAGGGATGAGATGCGACACGCTAGTGGCCAGCAGGAAGCTGGTACGGTGCGCGCGAGTCGCGCTACTCGCGGAATAGAATAGCATGGAGCGCGTTGAACAAATCGAAAATAGCACGGTTCCTGACGATCGGACAAAATAGACCGTGCTGTACACTGTGCAGCCTTCTCTGATCGGCGACGCGTGGCTAGTGTGCCGTGAGGGCGAAGAAAACGATTTACGATCACTCTTACCTATCGTAGAATGGAAACTAAATAAAAAAAAAAAATGGAATTTCTAATCGGTGAAATTCCGAAAAAAGAAGTCGACGTATTTTGTTCTTAGTAAGACCTGTTGCTGAGTATACGTGCTTGAGATAAATCAATATGACGATGGAGGTATAAAGGTACGTGAAACGAAAAAATAGATTGAGATGAAAAAAGAAGACTGAAGGATAAGAACATGAAATGCTAATGGATACGAAACGATGCACGAAAGAATTCTTTTTCTGGCGATTCGATAGAGTATTGTTTATATATCACTTCGAATATTCACGAAAGATAATTCATTCTATCTGATCACTTGTTATAAATAATAACAATCGCGTGTCACGTTTCCCTTTACCACTTTGTGTGTTTATATTTTGCTACGAATTACGAACTACGCTGTATTCGACGCAATTTACGTACGAGAAAAAAAATTATTATATAGCACTTTATAACATTCTATATACGTAATTGTTGAAATTAAAATTTATTATGCAGCAATTATAGTAGAACATGACTTTAAAATCTAATAAACTTTTATCATCCACGTATAATATATGTATATTTGAAAGTATACGCATATAATTAATAAAAATAAATTCAAACATACCATTATGATGTCTCTTTGATGTATCTTTGACGAAACGACAAGATGTCTTCCTAATTTTCATGAATCCTATGAATTTCTCGAATGCTACTAAATGACGTCTTGAAATAACTACACACAAACTGTATTATTATTAATAATATATTTCACACACTGTACGATATTAATAAAGTCAAAATTCAAGGTAAAATGCACAATCTAAATTTAATTTCGCATTTCGACAAAACGACACAGAAAATTCAGAGGTATCGACTTCGACTGATCACATGATCATGCGCAGTATATATTAACGAAGTACAACTGCGCCACCCTATCGTAAACTTCGAAACAACAGGTGCCTATGACGTCACGGTATGTGTATTCCACTTTTCATTGGTTATAAACGATTGAAACTTTCTCTAATCTTTACGTTGATTGGTGAATTTTTAATACTAAATTGTCATAGTTTACATTCCGCAATAGCAGAAATAAACCTGCATAGTGAAATTTTTTCTTTGTGAAAGTGTAATCGTAAAGTAAATCGATTGTTAATATTTGATGTCTGATTTATATGATAAATAGTAATTATATCACATTCACTCTTAATTTTTTGCAAAAGAGATAATTTAAATCAGACAAAAATAATTATGAAAATCGGAATATCATCATTTATACTTAAAAAATGAGGTTATCATCACTATGTTATATATATGATATTTAGATAGTCTATCGCGAATGAATCATGTTGGCTAATAATATGAAATTTAATCGATTACATCACACAATTATGCAATATTATTTTCTGCGATAATATTAAAGGTTAAACGTCACAATTATCTCTCCGATTTTTCGTGTTTCTCTATTTCGAAATTATAAATATTTATTACACACAGGTGTCTATGTTATATTTAATCGTATCATTACTGTCTACTGAACGAACTGTTACATAATTATGTTTATTAGTTTGCTCGATTGGATGAGTGTTGTGCATTTTTTGTGATCATGGATCGAATTTTTTAACTAGAAATCAAACGCAATAATACAACACAGTTCGAGGATAACTTTTTGCGAGAGAAGAAAACGATTGAAATAGATCTTCTTACATTCCATACAGTCACATTGATCAGTTAATCATCCTGTCTTCGACGCAATTATTCCAAGTAAGTGGAAGATCGATTGAGAAAAATGCGTGCATCATGATTCGATTTACTGTGTATCATAATCGTATAATACGACTCGTTGCTACGATCTATGAAATACATCGTCAGAATTTTCGAGTATCAACCATCGATACGTACTCTATCCGTATCTCGCTTGTTTCGTATTATTGATTGGAATTAGATGTAATTCTTTAACCGTAATATAAACCGTTAGCAACGAGAAATTCTTCTTTGATAAGTTCAAACACGTTCGTAAACGTTTACATAATAAATATTTACTCGCATCGCCGCGTGCCGAATTATCGATACACCCACCGATTACCGTTTAATTTACGTGACGAGAGGCTTGTAACGCCTGTTTTATTACCTTGGCACTGATTACTCGACCAAGTGCCAAAGGTAATTATTCTTTCCCGAATCTAGTTTATCGAAGCTCGTTCCGATAAACCGCGTAATGGGGCCGACACTTTTCGATTTCAATATTTCTTTTCGAACATGTGAAATCTGAATTTGAAGAGATAATTACATACGAAGTAGTAAACGATATCCCATAAATTAGCTCGGGTTAATGGCATCTTGAGCCAATCAACGAGCATCTGCATTTTTATCGAATGATCAAAAACGTCGTGATTATATTATCACAACTATTTCCAATCGAAAAAAAGGAAAAATTTAAAATCGAGAACTCGGTGAATAAGCATACGTACGATCGTAAGTAAACTAGATATTAACGTAATTTCATTAAATTTTTTCTTCGATATACTTCTCGATACAGTGAATTTCTTCATCATCAGGTATATTTCTTTCCTGAGAAAAAAAAATGGTGTTTACTTTTCCATTTATTGGAACGCGAAATCATTCCCATTGATAAGTAGAAACGGAGATTAAAATATCTCGATTCGAGAACCGGATATCACGGAATTCCGCAACCAGAAGACCAGCACGAAGATTGCCACGATAGTGGGGAATTTGAAGGTAAAACAACTATTACAGTTTAAGTATAGTACGAATTATCGCTAAAGCGGGAAGGTAGTAACTGTACATCGCACATCAATTCGCGTAACTTTATCGCTAACATTTGTCTTCGTGTTACTATTGTGGGACCAAACTACTGCTTGCACGGAGCAAGCGGATGGAAAATAACAGATGAAAATACGTTTGGTCTTGGACCGGAGGTGGGTAAATTAAATTCGCGCGAGATCGATGCCCCTTTTGATATTTTCCACTTGACAGCGTGTAATGGACTAAAAATACCTAAAAGTAAGTAAGAGTATTTTATCGAAACGTTGCGACGAGCCGTGTCGCCGAGTTCCGCGAAACGTTCCAAAAAACGTTAATCCCAGACGCGTTGCTCCCCGCGATCCATTGATCGCGTGAAATTTATCATTGTGACAGGGAGCCGCAACGACTAAATGCCATAATTACGTTCGCAACGTGACGCGCCGTTTACACCGACTCAATTTTCGCGCGCCCGTGCCGATCTCTAAATCATAAATGATTTCAATGCCACGCTCAAATTCTAGGAGCCGTAGCACGCGCACCAAGACCGATCACCAGTGTAAATTGTGTTTTCTTAAGCGTGGTAGACGTCTCTTACAAAGGGTGCCACGGGTGAAACGAGCATTAATCAAATCCATTGCGAGGCAGCCAGCGAGGGACACAAAGGACTAATTAAGATTTCTGCCACCGGCGGTCCCGCTAAAAACTAAGAACCGACGACCTTGCGCTCGTTATTTAGTGTTGATTTACGATTATTTTCAATGGGCCGCTCTATTATTTTCGTTCCCCTTCTGCTCGCCGCCGCGTGAACTCGTTTCATCTCGATCCCCGTATTGGATTTTCGAATCGCTCACACGCGTTCCTTTACCTCCAAACCAATTGGAAGCCATATTTTTCTAATCCTGGATAACGGTACAACCGTTTCTCGAGATAACGCGCACGAAGAAGCCACTGTTATTGGTATCGTACGCCCGATACGGCACAGGCCGAGCGTGCATAATGCGTTAGTGCTAAATTTACGTTCTGGCGACGCGCATCTAGACGCACGTGGGAGGAGTTCACGCTCACCCTTT
>NW_006263721.1:239307-245375 GCF_000469605.1 Apis dorsata | reverse complement strand
AACGTCTCTCTCTCTCTCTCTCTCTCTATTCTCCGCTCGATCTTGTCTTCTCGCCCCGCTTGCGCAAGCTGCCGACGGTGTTGCCACTTGACTGGCGATTTGTTACTCGCAACCATACGCGATGAATAATTGGCGGTGTCACGGTGCCTAGGTGTAAAACGCCGTTTCCACGTTCACGATGGGACGGAATCGTTTCCTGCGCGAGCACGGGGGCGTCCCCCGTCCGTAGCAGACTCGCGTGTCTCGCTTCCAAGACCGAGACGTCGAGGTTAATCAAGCGTCTTCGATAAACCGTGGCCGTATGGTATGCGAATCTAATCGTACGAATCGCGCTAATGAATCACGCGGTTTCCCTCGCATCGTTCTCGAACGAACGCTGTATAATCTTATTAGAACTGACTACACGGCCGATAAGGAATCGCGATTCAAAGTTGTCTCATTTGTTACCGATTATCCGGTCACGTTCTAATCGAACCGTACTATATTCCTTCCATCGAATAAAGTTATCCACCCATTACCGTTTTTATCGAATCGCGAGTTGGAAAGCTCTAGTCTAATCGTTCCGTCCGCGACCTATCGGTTCGAAAAATCGGCAAAACCAGAATCGGCGCCGTTCCCTCTTACGAACGATGGATAGTTACACGGTGGACGACGTCGAACGAGAGTTGAACGATAAGCCGACCGGATTATAATGTCCGTGTATCGAACGACGTGAATAATGCGAGAATGTTAGGCACCGCGCGGAGAGGGAGAAGGAACACAAACGGTTCGCGATACGGTGGATTCGCTTATACGCGGGTTAATAACGGGAATAGAGCCGCGTGGAAGAAGAAGGGCCGACTGAGGTGGTAGCTGAAACGTCCACGAGTCATTAGTCGGGCAAATGGCGTTACGGTAGCCGGAGCACGTGGTATGAGGTATCCTGCTCTCTCCCGCGCTCGCGTCGACCGAGTCGCGTCGTAATCAGCTGGCTGTGAAAGCGGACGGAGAAATGCGCGGCCCATTAGGCGAACAACGACGGCCACTGTTCCTCGACGGAGGCGGCCGTTTCTCCTGATATCGTGGCCGATGCGACCGGCGTTGCAACGCTGACAGAAACGTGATTGGCGAACGGGTGCCGCGCGGTGGAGGTGGCCACGCTTCCATTCCGCGCGCTTCCGACGAAACTCATTCACGCGCTTTCAATGAGATGGCAGCGCGCTTCCCGCCTCCGATTCATGGAAACGAAAACCCTCCGTTATAAATAGAGAGGGAGTCGTACTTCGCCTTACTTTCGCTAGCAGGGAGGATACCAATGGCCGAATTATTTCTTGCTTAACGAGCGTCGCGTATTTCCGTCGGCAAACAGCTGCTTCAATTACGAATTATTAACGGGGCATTAAGCAGGGAATACAATATATTCGCGCTTCATCTTTCGTAATCAACGTAGGAAAGTTGCAAGCAAGTTAAACGTGCCAGCAAACTTGTTACATTCCGTAAACAACGAAGAGCTCGAAAAAATATCCTGTTACACTACTAGAAACAGTTACTATTGAGCAAATATCCCAACGAAAGTATTCTCCTCGAATACGTCTCTTTCCTTTTCCAATTCTCCCACGAGTCGTTCGTTCTCATCGCAATTCGTCAAGATGAACGCCGCACGGTCCGCGAGATCGACGAGAGAGCGTCACGGCCGAGCGACAGGTGGTGTCCTCTCGATCCTAAGAGACCAATTTCCCCTATATATATATATATTCGATAACGGAGGTGGAATTTTCTCTCCAATCCCCTCTACGCACCCCTCCCCACCGGCGATCGATGACAGGTTTGCGGTTGTCCTTATAATAGCTACGCGGCCACGCTGACACGTCGAGAAACCACCGTGTGCGCACCGAGAAGCGGGTAACTCGTCACCGCACACGGCGATCTATTTATGCGAGACGTCGCTCTCATACGCGAATCCTATTACCGGTGGCCGTAATGCACGCGTTTTCGCGGGATGCGCGCGCCCGTTATATTCGTTATAACTCGGCTCACCACCGACCGCCACGACACGACCGATCGGTCGCGCGGGCAGGTGCTGGCGCGTTGTTGCGGCCGCAGGTGAGCCCGAGAGATGTGATGAGGCCGCGCAATGATCTCTGGCCACGAATTTATTGCCAGGAGAGGAGAAAGAAATACGCGGAAGTTACGGGAGCAAGGACGAAAACGGGAGCCCGGTTTTGATGTAGTGCTCGTAATTACGAGAGGGAGGGAGAGTCTTCGAGAGAAGGAAAGAACGAGGCGGCGGGCGAGATAAGGGAAATTGGGCGAGGATCGATCGATCGGGTATCGATGATGCCGCTAATTTGAAAATATGTACCGGATAACGTATGGACACTTGTTAAGAAATCGTAAATCAGTCCGCTCGGCATGAAATACGAACACGATCGATCGTGGTTATTCGCTTCTCTCGAAATTCGCACGTTGCGCCATTGGCCGGAGTGTTAATTGTATACGGGTCAGTCGCTTAGAACGATTCGAAAAGCTATTGGATTTAAAGAATTGATTTAAATTGGAATTTTATACCGGGCCGATCGATTAGCGAGTTTTTCAAGTTGTCAAGTAATATGTCGTGATAAATTATATACTTTTTCTCGACGATGCAGTCTAGAATTGAGTCTAGAAGATGGTTATGGTTAATTATGATTCAATCAGGTATAAAGATCGAGCGTCGATTTTGATTTAATTATATAAAATAGGTGTTTTTAATCGATAAGTATTTCCGTTACTTGAAAAATTGCAATCGCATTATTGGATTTTATAGCTCGGAAAATAAATCGTGGAAGCGGGAAAAAGTTAAGTAGCAAAAAAGCTCGCGGCTCGAGTTCGTCATCATCGTCACAGCTGCTCATTAGCCTAATGGAGAACTGCTGCGACGATATGCTACGCCCATTTCAAGCTAGTCTTTCGTTCAATCGTGTGTTTACATCATGCGATCGTGAAATTAACCGATCTTTTTCTTCAAAAAGAATTGGAAGTATAACCTTCGTAAAAGTAGAATTCGAAAAAATATTTGACAATTTAATCGTGGATAATCGTGCCGGATGAACGCCAACGTCATTTTCCAAAAAGAATCGAAGAAGAAGAATTTTCCAAAAAGAAGTATAAACTTCGTAGAGATAGAATTCGAAAAAATATTATTTGACAATTTAATCATGCCGGATGAACGCCAACTTTTTTCAATTCATGTTCGTGGAAAACGTTATTTTCTCTCTCTCTCTGGAAAAAATGACAGAGACCGATGGAAAATTTAGAAAAAAAAAAGATCTTACATCATCGTAAAAGAATTCAACTAAAAAAAATATTCGCTCGAGCGAGCGAAAATACAGAAGAGACAATGAGTCATAAAGCGTAATTCCCTCCGTCCCGAATCCAACAAAGGCATCGTCCTCGTCAATGCAATCGTACGGTTGAATCATCCGCCACCTACACCTTCCACCGTCGAAGCCGATAAAGAAACGCGAGTCTCGCTAATTGTTGCGATGATGGATCGGTGGAAGAGAACGGGGGAATCTTTGTTCTCCCCCCGGCGCACGATGAATTATGTTCGGTGGATGGTCGCGATAGGAATGCCAGTCGGCCAGCTCCGACACGGAATTCTTGTCGCGGGCAAGAAACGGATAAACTCGTTTCTCGCTAGATAACGGATAATCGACGCTGGTTTTCCCACTTGGTTAATGGTGCCGTGGTGAACCGAACGACAATGAAGACATCCACACGATCCGGCTTAATCTCAATCTCCCCCCTCCCCGTATCCCATTCCCTTCTCTCGTAAACCCGTCGCGAAACGTTCGTCGATTCTTCGAACGTCGAGAATTATTCTTTTTAAAAAAAAAAAAAAAAAAGAAATCGAATATATCGGATATAGCGGGTTATTTATCATCAACTTTTACCTAACTCATACTTATAATATACTATAATCGGTGGAGGAGGGGCTATTAATTCGCGGAAGGACAATGGAGATATCATTCCGCGGCAGGGGATCTCGCGCGGGGCGCAATAATAATTTATTAACGTCCCACGCGTAATGCGACGCGTTATCTCGCGTCCGCCCACGCGTTCGGCTACCTCTGCGCACCACTGCCACCCCTCGCTGACCGCCCCGCCCCGCCCCGCCCCGACACCGCCGGACGGCAGCCGATCGTGTCAGCCGCAATTGTCATTTATCGTCCCGACGATTTACGGTTCCGTTTACACGGAGCGCCGATACCAGGGCGTCCCCAACTTTCCAGCGATTCATCAGCGGGCGATCGCTCGTATATCCTCGCCCGCGACAGCGCACCACGCCGCTTTCTTCCCGCGTATCTCCGTCGCCACGGGTCGAGGTGCACCGCCCGCTACATCCTCCACCTTTTTCTTTCCTCCTCTCTGCCGATGCGATCTCCAAAGTAGGTCGAAAAGGAATTTTAAACGGGAGAGGTCGAGTAAACTCTCCTCCTTAACGCGTGGATACGATACTTATACAGGTAATGTACGATCAGAGGTAAGCGAATGGCCGATAATTGCGGGTTGACAATCGAGCCTTGTAATCGAGTTGCAGCGAAATCATCCGGAGAGGCGTTCCCGTTTTCACGTAAGGTAGAGGATCGTACGTAACGTATTTGAGCAAGGAAAAGAAGGATCTCGATTATCAAACGCTTTCTAATCGCGTTCAATGATGAGCTCGTCCTCGAGAATCGAGAATAATGGCGATCGAAAGTGGTGGAAGGAAAGAGAGAAGGAGAGTTGTGAGAGAGGGAAAAGGAATTCGGGGCAACTTTTCTCGGATTCCGGTTGTGTCGTAATTGTTCAATTCTCCGCGAGGGGCAGTGCAACGGGTCAGATGAAAGGCGACAGATAGGGCTTCCATGCGGCGGTGGTGGTGGTGGTGGTAGTAGTTTCGAGGGGGAAAAAGGAGAAGCTCGAAAATGCACGTAGGCAGATGCCTCATTAACGAACCGCGGCCAGGTAACCAGCGGCTGGTTACGAGTGAGCATTTACACGTGGCAACCTGTTACACGGATATTATGGCAATCCTTATCTACGGCTGGCATGCGGTCCAACAATCTTCCAACACGCTTCCCAACACAACTCTGCACCGGGATAACGATTTTAAGAATCAAACTTGTAAACGTCGCAAGAGGATCTATGATCGGTAAGATATTATCTCTTAAAATTACTCTTAAAATGACAGTAACAGCGGTCAAATTCAATTCGAAACGATAATCGCTTCCAGAAGTTTTCTCGCGTATTCTCTCGCGTCAACAAGACGAAGGTCGAAAACACGTGGAAAAGAAAGAAAAAGAGAGAAAGAAAATTCTTTAGGAAGTTCGAAACCCACGCTCGATGCAAGCGTTCTTCCGTCCTCNTCGGCGCGACGAAGGAAGGGAGGAGCCACACCGTGACCCAGAACCGTGAATCACATCGCGAGAAACTCGAAGATCTTGCTCGAGGAGCAACGAGTTTATCCGCGACGATCTCGGTAACCTCGGTGAGTTTCAAGAAGCGTAGCTGGTCCCTGCTCACAGCGTGCGGCCGTATAATCACACCTGATTTTTCTTATCCGAAGAATTAAGAGCAGGGACGACGACCACGTGTTCCATGGAAGCGATACCCTTCGGCACGGAGCAAAGGGGCCGACCGCGGCCACGGCGAGGGTGTCGAAACGCTCGTTACTCGGCGAGTGCAAAGGGCCGTGAGTAAGTTCAACGACCAACCGGATTCACGATCCCATTCCGGATCCCCCTCGTATCAGATTCTGGGAAGACTCGTTCCGAGTCGTCCTTACGATCGCCGTGAAAATCTGTTACAAATTCCACCTTTTCTCACGCTACAACGCTCCTCGCCCTGCAACGAATATCATCGATATCGACTCGACTTTGACTCGATGCTGACTCGGCCAACTTCGACGAAGGCTGGCGTCGCGAAATCTAGACAACTCTCGTATAAATTGATTCGTTAATTGGTCGGAAATTAGGTGGAATCGCGCATCGGTGGCCAAGGATAGAGTAAATTCATTTTCTCTTGGAACGGAATTGGGAAGGATCCGTGTACGCCCTCGCGGGGGA
>NW_006263721.1:238427-239016 GCF_000469605.1 Apis dorsata | reverse complement strand
GTCGCAGGGGTGGGGGAGGTAATTGGCAACGGTGGACGCGGGGATTAATCGGCGATCGAAGCCGCGATAAATCAATTCACCACGTTTTCTTTCGTTCGCCTCGATTTGGATTTCAAGACGAATAGCGCACGGAATAATTCTAACGGCAGATGCGCGATCACCGTGGCCAATCGGTTCGATCCATCGATCCCGCTTTTGGTCAATTAATTAATTCCGAATAATTAATTGTCCAAACGAGCGGTGTATGTAATAAACATCACGCGGAATACGTAAGATCGATCTCGAGCTCGCGCGAGCCGAGTATTATATATTCTGGATTCTTGTGGATCGTGGAGCAAGGAAGTGGTGGCGAACGAGCCACGGTCGTATATTTCCTCGGCGGATAAGCGTGGGCCCGATTCTGGAACCCACTTATCGCTGCCGCACCGCCTCGTATTATTTAATTAATGAATACTCGATCGGCGCCGATCGACACACGCGGCGATAACTGTTATTACGATTTTTACACGCACGGGTGCCGGGGAATACGTGTCCCCGCGATATCCCCGCGATAACTCGTGCGACGTAGAAATGGAATCGTGGGACCCAC
>NW_006263721.1:234228-238324 GCF_000469605.1 Apis dorsata | reverse complement strand
GATCCTCCTCCTCCTCCTCCTCCTCCTCCTTCTTCCAGAGAGATCTCGAGAGGATGAACGGGTCGACCTAATGATTCCCCGAACTCGATTTTCCATTGCTTTCCCTTCGAGGAGAGTCGAAGCCGGTTGCGGTCCGCGATCGTTTTAGAAGGAACCGCTAATCGGTGAGAAGTGTCAGTTCGTAAAAGCTGGCCGAGGAACGAGCCAGCTTAATGGCGTGACTTCTCTCGTTATCTGACTGGAAGACATTTCAATTACCCGGCTTGACAGCGAGAGGTTTCGAGAAGGTAGTCCATCTCGCCGCTACTTTGTACAGGAGAGGGAGGAGGAATCTTAAGTGGATTAAAATTAATTTTAAAATCGTATACGATTCCAGACGGAGGGAAGGGGGGGAATCTTCGCGTATTATATCACATCGAAGACGAAATAAAAATATGAGAAATATTCTCGTTAAAAAATCTCTATTACGGTTAACGATTATAGTTTCGAGATATTAGTCCTTTATCGAAGGAAGATGTAGATGTGTTCCAAGTTAGACGCGTGTATCGACTTTTATTAACGATCCGGTGGACGTTGAGAATTCGTACCCGCGGAGTGATTCATTACAAATCCATCCACCGTCCGGACGTGTTCCTCGAGAATCATCGATATTCTCTTTCCTTCGCCTTCGTTTCGCTCCGGTGAAATAATAAGAATAATAATAATCGATAGTCGGAGGGGGCGGGGCGGAAGGGTGCCGCCCGCGCGCGACCCGCGTTAATTACACGCGACCATTAGCATTTAAATCGTTTTTTAATTGCGAGTACCGCCGCTATCTCGGACATTTCGTACCTACAGGAGGGATTTCGAGTAGCGTACATCCTCTCTCTCTCTCGAAACCGGCCATCGCTCGATTATTTATGATTCGCTACGAGATATTAAGCACCGTGGGACCCCTTCGGCCGCTTCGAAGAAACTAATCCTCCTCCAAGTGTCGCCTTCCCATCCTCCCTCCCTCCCTTTCTCTCTCCTTCAAACGTACCGCCTGGCCGCGTAGCAAGACCTTGATGACAAATTCAAGTATCCCGGATAGAGTCGGCAGGTGTTTTAAAAACGCGCCTCCACGAGATTCGACATTCCCCGGTGAACTTTCGAAACCCGTATACGATGATGTAACCTCGGGCGTATAATACGCTCGTTTTTATTCATGTATTCTAACGAGCGGGTTAAGGTCGAGAGACCATCCGAACTGACCATTTCGCGTGTATATATATACATTTATAAAACCACGTGCAAAACGTGCGGTCGTTAAAAACTTCGATGGCAAAGATGATACGATATTTTTCCCCCGATTTCGAGGGATACATTGGTGCCGGATGGCGGCCGTTTCCGTTTCCCATTGTTGAGATCGAGGAAGGAAAACGGATGCAGAAAAGGAGAAAGAGGGAGAAAATGCTCGGTATCGGGCGCACGTGCGAATTTCGAGGAAGAGGTTGAAAATTCCGGATCGCCACGTATTTGCGGCTTATAAATCAACCACGTTTCAACGATCACGTTGTAGCGCGTTGGTTGTGAAGGCGCGTACGTGCGTAACGATCGATGGATTTTCTCCAACGACTAATTAATAGCCAACGAGCAAAGCGTCCGCGCGTTTCTTGCGGGCAGCGCCTATTATCCGGGGCTCGGCACGGATTAACGCGTGCGAACTTTTTGCCAACTCCGCCTCGACGGCCAATCCCTTTCACCCGTATCGATTAACCGCACCTGTCACTCTTTCCGTAATTCAGAGGAGTGTCTCGTCCTCTCGCGTCTATCATCGGAGCGGAAGATCTATAGTCCGCGATGAGACGCTTCCTCTTTTTCCTTTCTTTCTTTCTTTTTTCGAAATCCTTTTCCTTTTCTCTTTCTTTTTCTTTTTCTTTTTTTCGCGACATAAACGCACGAGACCGGTTTCGCGCCATTGATTTCTAGCCGATTGTAATCGGCCTTTCTTTATTTGAAATTACGAGCGACTCTTAGTCGAGCGTTTTTATTTATTAGGGACATATAAAGATCTTTCAGCGACTGAAAATTGTAAAATAATCTTGGATAATTTTTCTCCGCTCCATTTTTCTAATATATATATATATATGTATATATTCTCTTCCGTGTCTTCGTTCTCGAAGGAAAAATTTAATTCCCAATTTAAATTTCCGCGCGCTGATAAGAGGCACGCTCGTTCCGCCAATTATCACGCGGCGGAACGACCGACTGAAAAATCGCGATAATGAAATTCGCTCTAAACTCGAATGAGATTCGTCACACTTTGATGCACTAAATTAGTAATAAAATTTCGTTCCAACGATTCGCGAGCGATCGAATATTAAATCGAGTATCGTTATCTTCCGTTATATCGATGATAATTCGTCGTTACACTCGAGGAATCGTATAATATTTCTCTCGAATTACCTCTTCCTTCTTTCCTCCCTCGATTAATTTCGCAGGACGAGTTGCGATAAATATATATTAGCAATTTTCATATTTGAGACGAATTACCGAGATAAATTCAGTTGCAACAGGAATAACTCCATCGAGATCGTCGCTACGTAAATATTCTCGTCCGGACAAACAATCCCCTCGTGGTGGAAGGGGAGAAAAAAACGAAGGAAAACGAAGGAAGAGGAGACGGATGGAAAAATAGGGACGCGGAGGAATTAGAATCGGAGGAAACCACAGTGTTGGATGGGACGGGAGCAAAAAGGGTGGGCGGACGCGATTGCCCGCGGAGGATCGAGATCACCGGTGAAATGATGAAAAGTCGGGGGAACAGGGGGCTGTGCGAAGCTGGAAGCGGAATCGAGTCGATCGAATCTCGGAGAAGATGCAAGAAGAAGCTGCATCGCGTCGCATCGGGGACCTTGATAAAATAAAGGGTGCGATCGAAGAGGAGTGCGAGGAAGAAACGATTGTATACAAAAGTGAACTGGTAAAAATTCGAGCCTCGAATGAATCATCTTAGCGCGATTTCAGAGCGTAATTCGTCGATGAATAGGACACGTTATAAACTTTAAACCAGAAAATTGTTTATTTATGCATTGTTGTTTTAATGATTTAAATAAATTTCTGATTATAAATATTTGATAAAATAATAATTCAAATCAAAATGTAGTATATTTAAGATTTAAAATGAGTTTTGATAAATTAAATTTTTGGATAATTTATTTTAATATAAATTTGAAAGAGGATTTAAAAGTAATTTCTTAAATTGAAGATAGTTCTGAAAAGTGTCTACAAATCGATGGAAAATATCTTGTTTGTATCCGTATACGTACACAAAGTGCTATTTATATTCGTGAAAAGTTACGAGATAGAATTTAGGAGAGCGGTAAAATATACATACGATGAAATTCTCCTTTTGTTGCCGGCCTTGTTGCGAAGCGAGTTGCGCGGTCTCTGATAATGGGGAGGGGGGTCAGATTACGCGAGATAATCGCGATATTTACACGACGTGTGATTATCAATCAGACTCTCGAGCCACCTCTCGAGGAGATGCTCGTTTTTCCCCCGTGGTACCTTCCGAACGGTTGTATAAACAGAGGCCAAGCGTGGCGGATAAACGGAGGCAATTACGAGAGCGCAACAAAGTACGTAACGAACGGTTGAGTGAACGGTTGGTTGGCCAGGACTCATCGATTGGGCGTTGGGATAAAGTATCCGCGAATGGAGAGAGGAGGAAACTCGACGGTCGCTGAAATCGAACGAGCTCACCTTCTTGATCGCGCTATTTGCGCGACAGGATTATCGTGTCTCTCCTCCTTCGTCTCGCGAAACATTCGAAATCGAAGACAGGGCGCGTATGAACGATCGAACTTTGCACATCGGAGGAGGAACGAAGGAGGAGGAGTTCGCCATTAAATCGAGGGCGCGATATTTCTGAGGAAACGTTGAAAAGACTAGATATACGGGACAATGACGGGAAATTCGAAAGAAAGAAGCACGTTCTTATCGACCGATTTCGATCGACGTTCCCTCGCTTCTCGTGCCAGAAGACTGGAGATACTATTAAAACGCGCGGCCTCCGCCGTACACCTGTTCTCTCTCTATCCGGCTTCGTTAAATTCGTTATTTCGCAATCCGC
>NW_006263721.1:231634-234128 GCF_000469605.1 Apis dorsata | reverse complement strand
CGCCTTTCCCGCGGCGCCGCGCGGACGCACGTGCGTCGATGCCGCAACGAACGCCCCGCCGTTCTACGCAACGTCGTCGCGGATAATCAACGGCAGGATACGAATACCTCGGAGCCGGGAAAAAAGCGACCGATAGCTATCTCTCGGCCGGCTAAATTGAGGCAATTTTCTGTTGAGACCGGAGCGAATAGACGGTTTTATCGGGATTAATATTTCACCCGACTCGTTCCTTCTCCCTTCTTTTCCTCTCCGTCCTTTCTTCCTCCCCTCCCTCCTTCTCAGATCTAATCACCGATCTTGTCACCGCCACCAATTAATTATCCATCTCGATTCAACACCGCTCTCTCGACCCTTTTGCTAAACGTTCCAATTACACGCTCGATAGTTTGTCCACGAGATCTCGTTTCTTCGTTCCATCTTCGGTAATTACCTTATCGAGATACAATTTCGTCGAATTTCGTAGGAATTCTCTCTCTTCCACCTCGATCTCGAGTAATTCTTCCACGCTATTCTCCATCCATCTATATCCATCCATCCATCATCGTTTCGAATTGAATTTCCGTTCGTCACCGGTCGCCGCAACCGATCGCCCCTTAAATTTACAAATAAACGAGTCCCAGTGCCACCGCATATTATTCCTTTGTTCCAATGCTCCTGGGAGATTCTTCCCGTCCGTGAGCGACCCATCTTGCGATCAAGGACGCGATCGCCACCCCTCCGCCGCGCAAATCGACGAGAGACGATTGAGAATAGAAGCTGGAAGCGAGGAGGATATAGTTTCGATATCCTCGGAGAACGGAAAAGAGAACGGGTGTTCCGTTAATAAAGGAGAGGGATCTCCGTTGCAGGGAAGAGTTGGAGGCGCTTAACGAGCGTAACGACGACGCGCACGCGTGGCTCGCGCTCGTGTATCACGGCCGTGTGTCGTAACGCGGGCGTGCAAGGGCACCGTATCGTAGTTCGTGCACCTTGTGCTCGCTCTCTCGCCGCTTAATCTACCCCGGCATCGTTCCATCGCCACATACCGGGTGACTTTTTCCCCGCTCCACAGATTCCAACCGCAGATAACCGGCCAGCCTCTAATTGCCGCAGCTCGATCCGTCCCCATCCAAGGAGGATTAATCGCTCCGGCCGTTTAACGACCGTTTCTAAAACCCTTGTAAAAATACGTGTTCTGGCACGCGTCGTTAACGGACGACGAATAATCCACCATGAATAATTTCCGTACGAACTTGCATCGTGTTTTCGATACGAAAAATATTCTATTTGTGGGAATATAAATTATCGTGGGGATATAAATTATCGGGATATCGAAGCGTAATTTGGTACGAGAATTAACGAAGGAGAAGAAAGAGAGGCGTGTAGGCGTGTTCGAATGGGAAGAGGAAGAAGGAGAGGAAAATAATGAAAGATTCGTACGCGAACACCCGTTAGACGTGGCTCTCGATTCTTACGGTACGCGGGTTAGGTGTATCTACCTGTCCAAAGCCCCTCCCAGCTCACCTGTAGTTGAAAAAGGGTCAATAGCACAGAGGAGACGGCGCACCGCGAAAGTCTGGACCGGGAGCTTGCCTCGAAACGTCTGTACCCGGGGCAAACGCGACTCGACAATACTTTTGCACCCGGCCCCGTCCACTCGTGTCCCGACGAATAATTAAAAGAGAAGAGGGAGAGGAAATGATAGCGAGCGGCAAAAATCTAATCGAGAAATGCTCTCTCTTCGACACGATTGTCCTTCTCTCGTCGCCGTGACGTCGTTCTCGTGATTTTTCTTCTTTTTTTTTTTTTTTTTGGCTACGTCGAGAAGGGTGAAGGAGGAGGGAGTGGGGAAAGTTGACGATTTTTCGAGATGACACGGTCCGATAGTCCGACGGAACTGTGGGAAAAGATGAAATCCGTAAATAATGATATGCATGGATTGCGTAACGGGACGATTGTAGAAAATTCTGTTCGTGGTGAGCTTGAATTACCATAAACATCGAATTATCTTCTCCCTGATTTCTGGACTCTCTTTCAGATAGTCCTCCGATGCCGCGCCGTGGGCAGCGTACAAAATTCTTTCTTTTTTTTTTTTTTTTTTTTTTTTTCCCTTTCTTTTTCTCGAAACTCTCGAAGCAAGAACGTGCCCTTTTACGCCCGCTTGGCTAAAAATCGAAATAATCGAATCGTTGTCGATCGGCAACAACGTTTATCAAACAAAGTTTAATTAAGATACCGTGTTAACTTCAATTTGTTGAACTCGATAATCGGGAACTCGATATCGGACGGAGAAGGAGGTTTTGGAAGGCAGGAGCGAGAGGGAACACGAGTCGGCAACTTTGTTGTTGGTAAAAAAAATTATTGGCCGCTTTATGACATAATTGTGCGGGTGTTTTTACTCGTACGAGCTTAAAATGCCTTCCAGGAACGCCTTCTTGAAACTGATTAAATTGGCGTGTAAATAATAAAGATCGGTTTCGAAAAATCGGCAGAATCGTTAAATTCTCTTCGTTCT
>NW_006263721.1:228254-231184 GCF_000469605.1 Apis dorsata | reverse complement strand
CGCGCTCGATTCGCCTTTTACGTCTTAAAACTTTTTTTAAAGGGGCGCAAAAAAAAAAAAAAAGGATAAAATGATCTTAAAATTATCTCGAATTTATTTTCGCTTAGTTTATTATTATCCTTGAATACGGATTTTAAAAAATTTCTTACTAAAAACTTTTTCATTCCATTTCAAATTATAATTTTACTAGTATCACGAACTTTTAGCGACACATTCGTGAAAATATATCGTTTTTAATCGATTAGTCAGATTTCTTCGAACGCCGCTTCGTTGCGATATCGAGGTTTGATATAAATTGATATAAGGAGAAGTTGTTAAAGTTGTTTTTTTTTTCTTTTTTTTTTGACGCGTCAACGATCCCAGGCTAACGGATCCGCGTACGCATAATGAGTGGCCCGGCCGTTATAACCGAGAGCATAATGGACCTTGACCGAATAAATTAGCGCCTGAAAGTTATCAAATTCGTCACGCCGCGAAAGGAGTAGCTAACAACCTGTAATAACGTTGAGTAACACGCCTGCCGCGGAGTTCCATCCCACGCCTTTTTCAACGGAACAAGATGCGAGGTGCGTCGTCCCGATACGATACAATCGATACAATCCAGACAAAAGGCGCAACGACATCGAACATTCTCGACGTCGATTTTCAGGTCAACCTGTGCGCGGGAGGGGGAGGATTGTGATCATTCTTTCTTCCTCCACATGGATTCTCGACTGGAATGTTGCCAAGAATCCGAACGGTTTATCATAATCCGAGTTGCGAACGATCGATTAAATTTTAATTGCTTTAGTTGCAATTTTATACCACCTCGATATCTCTCCCTTCTTCGATGGAAACAACGACGGTGCAAAGCGAGGAATGTTGGACGAATTCTAAGCGCAACTTTTATCCTTTCTTTTCCATTCGGAATTCCGCGCAAAAAAAAAGAAAAAAAAAAGATGGACGAGTTCAAAATACCTGAACCGTGAAGCAACGGATAATAGTTCGATCGAAATGAATAGAGGGATCCGAGCGTACGAGGTTCGCTTCCTGCTTTCACCTCGTCCCTCTCTATCCTCCATTCGAGTGTAAAGATACCGTCGGCGAGGGCCACGTGAAACGTGGAATTCTCCGATCTTCGCGTTATAAAGATCCAACGATCCTGGACAAGCGTATACACACACGCACGCACACACACACACACACATATATATATACATATACACACCTACGTACTTTCTCTTAACGACCGTTTCGCATACCCCGCGAGAAACCAGTCTAACCGATGGAGGAGAACCGCGCAGTCTCTTCAGTTTCGGGGGAACCTAATAACAAGCCGAGATGAAACGCGAGAAAAGGCGAAAGGAGCGGTCAAATCGTGCACCATGTCGGGTTGTAAAAAGCGTCGTTTAGGGTTTACGAAGAGGAAACATAACGGAATCGGCGTGGAGGTCTCCCTTCCCCTCCCTCCTCTCCCTCTCCGGAATACCGAAAGCAATGCGCGGACGCCATTTGCCGGAACGGTGCAGTATTTTCTAACGGCACCGGCTCTCGCAACAAGTGCACCGAGGGATCGGGCTCTCGACAGTCGAGAGCCGGAATTGGAAACGAGAAAGAGAGAAAAAAAAAAAAGAAAAAAAAACGGAGGAGGGACGAGGATCGATCGATTCACCCTCGTCGATACTAATTCGACTCCCCGTTAACAGGGCTGACGTTAACACGGTTCACTTGATCGGGACAACCGGCCGACTCGTCTGTTTTTTTCCCCTCCCTCTCGACCACCTCGTCATCCACGAGATGGTATCGATGCCTTGGGTATATATCGACGCTGCCACGCTCGCCGCGAGTCCTTGAACCAGTGGAAGAAGAGAAGGTGGAAGGTGGAGGTGCGTGCAGCACGCAGCGAGAAAAGCCGCGTTATAACGAACGCACGATCCATCTTGATTTCTTCGGCTCCTTTCACTTTCGACAGTCTCTTCGGTTCCCCGCCTGTGGCTAGGAGCGTATCGCCAAGAGGAAAGAGACGAAGCGAAAAGGATAGACGAGCTAGCTTCGATACGAAACGCGAGAACGAAAAAAAAAAAAAAAAAAGAAAGAAAAAGATGCGATAGATTCCTCTCTTCGTCTTAGGAATCTTTAACGGCGAACGAATTACGCTCGAAACGAACGAGAAGAAATAAAAATTCGATGGAGAAAGTTACGATTTCGTGTTTTCGTGTCTCCTCGTTCAATTTGACGGAAAGATTATCTCGCTGTAATTCGATGGATCACGCTGAATTCGAGAGAAGTAATTTTTAATTTGTACTATTCGAGTCTTTCGTGTCTTTAAACGATTATAAAAAAGAAAAAAAATTCGCGTCGACGATTCGAACATTGTCAAAAAAAAAAAAAAATCATTGTCTTCCCTCCCTAATTTAAACGGGTGAGCCGAATTTTCAATAGAAAATTCCTGGCACGGAAGAAGTAAACGATCGTCGCGATAACAGCATTCATTACGACAATACCCGTCGTTACGGGAGGCAGAGCTAGTCTTAGGTGTTTTGCTTAAGGCGAGCTCTCGCTCAGTTTCTTGCCTCGACCCCTTCTTCTCGTTCGTTCCCTCGGAATCGATTTACGAGCAAACGCGTGTACACGGCGCATTGCGTCAGTCCGGTGAACAGCGGCGGCACACACCATTACACCGAGAGAGAGAGAAAGCCGCGAAACCTCGGCGCAGCGCCACTTGGACGGCACGTGTGCACACGCACACGCGCGCGCACCATGCATCGCGCCGCTTAGACACGGTTCGTGCAACGCTAGTGCGCACGCGTGCGCACCACTAGACGGGAGGCAAGTGGCCTTACAAGGACGTGCCGCGACACGTACGGTCTGCAACAGCACGAATGCGCCACCGCTAACGCCACTGCGCATAGTCGATTTACATGAACCGCGTTGCGCATGCGCGCTCGCTA
>NW_006263721.1:223093-228135 GCF_000469605.1 Apis dorsata | reverse complement strand
GCCTACCCGCGGCACGCGCACATGCGCGCTCGCCCTAACCTACCTGCCATGCCTATCCGCCGCTGCGCGGCGTGCCGCAGGAATACAGGGGGAACTCATCCGCTCTCTCTTCCCTCTCCTTTATTCTTTCAATTATTCCGTCTTACTCCTATCGCTCCGTTTTTCCTTTTCCTTCTCCTCGTACAACTCTTCTTTTATCTATCAACGACTACCCGTTGTACAATTATCGAGAGCTGCGCTTTTTATGCATTTACACGAGATCATCGAACGAGAGGTTAATTAAAAGAGATGAGAGTACAAAATCGAGAGCTGGATTTAATCTCCGCCTAAATGAACATAATTTTCGCGTGACGCGACGCGTTCGACTATCCCGATTCTTTTTAAATACGAGTCTGATCGCAATAACACCCGCGCGAAACACTTTTCGTATTTTTACGCTTACGAAGGGAAGGGAAGGGAAGGGAAGCCTCGGGCGATTAATAAATCGGCCGATCACCGGTGAATCAGCGTATCCGTTACGCGAGATCGTTACTCGTTCCCGAGATGCATAATGAAGTCTTTTCTCTTTAAATGCTCTTCGACTGCCTCCGCTCTTTCTTCCACGGGAAGGAACGATTCCTCAATGAATAAACCGTAAAATTATCGAACTTTCGCGCGATGCTTCGCACGATAAACCACCATAATAAAACACCACGATTCCGCCACGTGTCTCTTTCCTTGAAATTTTTTTTTTTTTTTCTTCTTTTTTACCCGATTTCGTTCGATAGAATCGGTCGCCGGGATTCGCGATTGGCGAAACTGCGAACTGAATTGCGTTGCACGAGAGAGCCGAAACGATTTATATCGCGAAATTACTACCCCGTACAATCACAATGCGATGTGATAAATTAAGCGTTGCGCAGAGCGGCGGCGTACAGGGATTGGCAACACGTGAAAGGACGAATGGTAATTCGAACGTTTCGCGTTATCGGCGCAATCGGAATCGTACGTACTCTTGCCCGTTTCTTGTCCCTCGGGCTTTCCTGGTTTTCCAGGGGAAAGCGGCGGGTAATTATTAATGGCCCAACGTTTCTCCGCCATCGTCCACCAATTGAAAACAATTCAGCGCTACTGTTCACGCTCGGAACGGTGGTTACCTTTGGATTCGGGTAACACGGAAAAAAACGGGTAACCCGCGTGAAATAGTTAGTAAACGTTGGTACGATAGAATTATACGGGCCATTCAGCTTACGATGCTAATAAAATCGATCGAAATAATGGCTCGGTTCGCCGAACAAATGTTCGTTACGTTCCACAGTTTCCGATTTCGATCGATAATGCAGAAAAATGCAGAAATTTTTTCCTCCCCCCTCCCTCCATTCCCTCAGTTTCTCTCGATTTCAACTCGAATTATCACATTGAATTATCGCATTGCGCAATCTCGAAAATTGTAATGCGGTAACGACTCCTCTTTCTTTTTCTTCTAAGCAAATTAATTTTCGTTCCCGGAGAGATTCAATTGTAAACTGCTTATACCATTTTTCTTTTCTTTTTTTTTTCTTTTTTTCTTTTTGTTTTCTGAAAACACACGCTTTGCGCGTTTGCTCGTTACGTCCCCGTTACGCAAACACGAAAATCAACTTGAAAACCATTAATTTGTTTCGTTCTCCGTATATAACACGTTCACCAAGCATTCCCCTGATTCTACTAAACGTCCGCAACGTTTAAACAAAGTTAGGCATTCCCGGGCTGAATTTCACAAACGCGCACGCTTATGTTCGCATAGTCGACAAAGGAATTCTACGCGTGTTCGTCTCTTCACCGAACGTAGTGAAAGTATCAACAAAAATTTCCCGGATCTTTCGTCGAGGATTGTCGAGAAGAGAATAGAAGGAAAAATAAAAGAAAAATAAAAGAATATGATTTTGTAATGTCTTTACCCAATTTCTTTTACATTGTGGCAAACGACGAACAATTTGTGAAAAAAAAGATGCGAGAGTTCGACGAGACAACAAAATGATTTTATTCGTTTCTTCACCGAATGTAGTGAAAGTATCAACAAAAATTTCCCGGATCTTTCGTCGTTGTCGAGGATCGTCGATGAGAGAGAACAGAAGGAAAAACAAAAAGAAAATAGAAGAATATGATTTTGTAATGTCTTTACCCAATTTCTTTTACATCGTGGCAAACGACGAACAATTTGTGAAAAAAAAAAAGATGCGAGAGTTCGACGAGACGACAAAATGATTTTGTAAAATGATTTTGCGAGAAATTATAAGATTTATACTACTGGACGGAATACTGGTTAATAGGTTCGCGATACGAGAATCAGATATAAAATTGATGGTTGTAGAAAATACGAGTGGTCGGTTCAAAATACATTTACATGTTATTAATACGTCGTCGAGACGTTAATATCGCAAATAAGAGATTTTTTCCTTTTTCTTTTTCTTTTCAATATGGCCGATCAGACACGGGTAAATAAGAAGGAAGATAGCAACCGCCCGTAAATATCTCGTCGAGTAGCCGAAAAAACGAGCAAATACGCATTCCTTATTATACAGCTCGTCGATATCTACCGTGCAGTTTTGTTTCTGTTTTTCGCCGATCGTTATCCGACGGATCATTACCATTATCATTACTGCTCGTCTATCGATCCGCGATTTAAAAATCACGTATTCGATCCAAACTCGATCCATTACCAGCCGCCAGCCACTCGTCAAAGTTTCACTCGGTTGTTCATTCAGATGATTAATAAGTTAAACAAATTAACCACTATAAGAATTTCGTGTAGAAAAATTTTGGCGTACACTCGGAGGAAACGTGTCTTTTTCTCTTCCATCATCGAGCACGCAACATCCTCTATGAGATGTATCACTACGAGCAATTACACCGACCACGATGCTTCTGGTATTCGTTCAAAATCACATTTATTAAGCGGGATGGTGAAAGGCTCGACCGTGATTAAGAGTATTACCAGGTAGCGTCGATGCCAGGGGCCACCCACGAGCCTCGATCAACTTCGTCTCCTCTCGTTTCCCTCGTCCCTATTTCTACGGAAGACGCAATTTAAATTTTTTAATCGATAAAAACTTCATGCTACGAGCCATCGTAATAGTATTTTAAGGGATTCTTAACGAGACTCCACTCAACTTACGTAAATTTCCAGATCTCGAAGCCCGAAGTCGAAAAAGGTTTCAAATTCATCCTCGTAAACGCGTACCCAATATCGAAAGCTGGATTCTGCGCGTATTCGCGTAGAATCACGCGCCGCGCAACCAGTTGGCGGGTAATGGGGCGCACGGTCGAGATCGCAGGTGGTGAAGCCGCGCGAAATTGAAATTGATTCCGCATCGGTAATAAGGGGCTCCCCGGAGCACAGGGTTCCGTGCGTTACGAGCAAAGTACACGGCCCGAGGTCGTCCGCCGCTTCACGCCGGCTGCCTGCCCTCGCCGTTCGCGTGTGAACACGCGTGCACCGTGCACATCCTCCATCCAACGAGCCGATCTCTTCTCGCAACTCGTTTCTTCCGCCACCTGATCCACCTTCACGCGCCATTCATACAACTATCGTCGAACCGGCTCGTCGATCTTTCGTTTCTCCCTCCTCACGATTTTCCTCCGTCGCAACATCTCATTTTGCATCGCTTCCTTCTTTTTTTTCTTCGTAGGGATAGAAAAATTCGGACCGATTCAACGACTGTCCACCATTTTCCTTTTCGTCGCAACATCTCATTTTAGACCGTTTCTTTTTTTTTTTTTTTCTTCATAGGGATAGAAAAATTCGAATTCGACGATTTTCCACCATTTTCCTTCTCGTTGCAACATCTCACTTTGGACCGTTTCTTTCTTCTTTTTTCTTCGTAGGGATAGAAAAATTCGGACCGACTTTCCATCATTTTCCTTCATCGCAACATTTCATTTTGGACCGCTTCCTTCTTTTTTCTTCGTAGGGATAGAAAAATTCGGACCGATTCGACGACTTTCCACTATTTTCTTTCTCGTCGCAACATATCATTTTGGATCGCTTCCTTCTTCTTTTTTCTTTGTAGAGATAGAAAAATTCGGACCGATTCGATGACTTTCCACCATTTTCCTTCTCGTCGCAACATCTCATTTTGCACTGTTTCCTTCTTTTTTCTTCGTAGAGATAGAAAAATTCGGACCGATTCGATGACTTTCCACCATTTTCCTTCTCGTCGCAACATCTCATTTTGCACTGTTTCCTTCTTTTTTCTTCGTAGAGATAGAAAAATTCGGACCGATTCGATGACTTTCCACCATTTTCCTTCTCGTCGCAACATCTCATTTTGCACTGTTTCCTTCTTTTTTCTTCGTAGAGATAGAAAAATTCGGACCGATTCGATGACTTTCCACCATTTTCCTTCTCGTCGCAACATCTCATTTTGCACCGTTTTCTTCTTTTTTCTTCGTAGAGATAGAAAAATTCGGACCGATTCGACGACTTTCCATTTTCCTTCTCGTCGCAACATCTCATTTTATACCGCTTCCTTCTTCTTTTTTCTTGGTAGAGATAAAAATTCGGACCGATTCGACAATTTTCCACGATAACTTCGTACAACGGGTAAATGCAAATGCGTGTCTGAGAAAGTCGTGCACGAGAGACTCAGAGTTCTCACGGGTAAGAGGAGAGGCGGGGCCCCTCCCCCTTACGGTGAACCATTAACTTCGAAATCTTGGATTTACGGTCGGTTTCTTTCGCGTTTCAACTTTAACGCGTGCGAACAATGGCCGCCCACGCCAGCCATTATATTTATTCGCCGGTCCACCCGTATAAGTAACCGCGTATAAGTATCCCTGTCCACAGACGCGCCGCATCCCTCCGCGGCCATAAACCTTGCACGGTGCACCTTTCTCGCCGCGCGAGAACCGAGGCAGAAAGGATGCGCGCGCATCGACCACCGCGTCAACTGTCGCGCGAATCGCCGTCCGTCCGCCAGCTTTTAACCAGCCGGCCGCTTTGCACTCTGCTCGAGAGTTACGGGTATCGGCACGGAGTCACGGAACGAATGGCGAGGCGATACAAACCGGTGTCCGGTTAC
>NW_006263721.1:219042-222802 GCF_000469605.1 Apis dorsata | reverse complement strand
TTTTTTTTTTTTTTTTTTTTTTTTTTTTTTTTTTCATTCACGACCGAAGAAGCTTCTTCTCGAAATAAAATTCTTTTCACGAGTTGGTCGGATCGTTGGAAACGTCTCGCTGCGCGTCCCGTCTCCGAGATGCGGCGGCGCAAACGGGAACGGGCAAAACGCCCCCGTTTCATTGTCTAACACCGGGGCCACGACGGAATACAATACTCGCGGCTGCCTAACATGAATAAATGTATTTACGATTTGACGTAGGTGTGCCCGCATACCCAGCCACGGCAAAAAATCGAAACGAGGCCCCGTGGTCGGAGACCTCCACTCCTCCTCCTCCTCCTTTTCCTTCTCGAGGGGAGGCTCGTTCGAGGAAACTGCGCAGGTGGAGGACCAGGAGGAAGGGGAAGAAGAAGAAGAAGAAGAGGAAGAAGAAGTAGAATAAGTTCGGTATCGACAGCTCGCGATTCCTTTGATCCCGCATAATTGCACTTGATCGTTCTGCCTCCGCTTTTCGACCCGTTCCCAAGCGAAATTTGATTACATAATGATAAAAACGTGGAATAGAGAAGAGATGATCGGATGAAAAAATTGGGATAAAAATAAACGGCGAATTCGAATTTATGGAAACGGGCACAGTCTTATATCGTTGGAATACGTTCGTGTTCGAAGTGAATTATCTTGGAAGAGCGATGAAACGGTCAGTTTTCATTGAGGATGGCTCGGCGTAGAAATACGCGTAGGGCGGGTATGGAGAAACTGGCACGACAGGAAGGATATCCGTGGATACCGTGGTACGATCGATGCTCGGGACGTTTAATTGGCAATTATTTGTTGAAGCAGCGAGACCGACACCATAAAGCATTGTAAATCGACTAAGAATAAATCCTCCCTTTGCCGGAACACTCGCCGACCGTCCATGATGGGTGAAATACGTCCTCGGCCCAACCCCTCTAATCCTTTTCCCGCGCGTGTATTTGCAACGGTCACGCAGAATAGAAGGGGCCCGTACAAGAGATACATCGTATTCGCACTTACCATTGGAACGGAAGATTTTTGGATGGAGGAGTTGTTGGACGTTCTTCTCCTCCTCCCCTCAAACGGAAGAAAAAAGATTCGATGAATAAAACAACCATCGACAGAGGCGAAGAGACGAGGGGCTCGTTTTCGAGAAGTAAGAGAAAGAGAGAACATTTTGAAAATTTAGGAAAATCTCTTCCAAGACTCTCTCTCTCTCGATGAATAAAACAACGCGTCAGAGAAGCGAAGAGACGAGGGATTCGTTTTCGAGATTCGAGAAAATTTAGGAAAATCTCTTCCAAGACTCTCTCTCTCTCTCTCGAATAAAATAACGCGCCAGAAAGGCGAAAAAACGAGGAGCTCGTTTTCGAGATTCGAGAAGAAAGAGAGAGAGAATATTTGGAAAATTTAGGAAAATCCTTCGAAGACTTTTTCTTTCTCTCTCTCTCTCGATAAATAAAACAACGCGTCAGAGAGGCGAAGAGACGAGGGGCTCGTTTTCGAGATTCGAGAAGAAAGAGAGAGAGAATATTTGGAAAATTTAGGAAAATCTCTTCGAAGACTTTTTCTTTCTCTCTCTCTCGATGAATAAAACAACGCGTCAGAGAGGCGAAGAGACGAGGGATTTGTTTTCGAGATTCGAGAAAATTTAGGAAAATCTCTTCCAAGATTCTCTCTCTCTCTTTCTCTCTTTCTCTCTCTTCGAATGAATAATAAAATTAAGAGAAAGATCGGTGGATGAATGATTCTCAAATATATATATATATATATGTATATATATTCGTGATTCACATGCCACGTGTCAATTTCCACCGATTAACCATTGCGCAAAACACTCTCGCGCGTTAAAACACTCCGCATTCTTCCACCGCCTAATAAGAAAAACGGAGTAACGTTTCGTTTCGCTAATTCAACGAGCTCGAAATAACATAACTGTACCGAGGCTACGAGAGAGTCAAACATGGCGAACGATTTCCCGCTTCCGTCGAGTCGCGCGTGCTCGCGTTGCAAAATCGCGCGGCGACAAAACCGTGTAACAGGCCGGCTGCTTTATTTGTAAATAAGAGTCCCATTGACGAGGGGTAATTATCATGAGCGATCGGGAACGACAAACAGGCTGGACTTATCGACCACGACGAGCACGGCGAGCTTCTGTCGTCGAACGCCGGTGCGGAGAGAGAGAGAGAGAGAGGTGAAAAAAGAGGGACAGAGTGTAACAGATCGATTGGAAGGAACGGACGAGAAGAGCGTTATTAGTTTTGCGAGCGATTTAGCAATAAATCCGAGCGATTCCACGTCCCGCTCGCTCGACACGTAGCTTTTTATTCGTGCCTCTTCTCGGTTCGCTTCTCATCGGTGTGGACAGTAATTAATGAGAAAATCTCGGCTGATAGACCGTTCCTTTCCGTTTCTTTGCAGTTCGAGTTATACGAGCATAGAAATAATGCTTTTTCTCGCACCGGTATCGTATTACCACCACCACCACCACCACTACTATTACTACTACTACTTCGTAATTCGTTTCGCGGAATATCGTAACTGGAAACTTGGAAAGTTTCGTAGATACGAAAACACGTTTGTGAGAGAGCGCGTTTATTTATATAAATTAGGTATAAACTCGAAAAATAAGACGTGTTCTGCGATGGATAGTCCTGATATAATTGTCGTACAAAAATTTATCGAGTTCGTGCGTGGCCATTTTTCTATTTTCGACGTTTCAAACTTTCCTCCTCGAGTGCCGTGAAACGGATGATTTAGGGACGAGGAAGGAAATGGAACGGCGGTGGTCGAGAAACAAATGCTTTCGCCGGAGGACAATAAACTCTCTCGAGGAGAGGACGCGAAGAGAAGTTTACTGGACCGAGACTCGGGCCGAGAGAAAGAGGCAGTCTTCCTTTTGCCAGTCGACTGCGCGCCAACCACTCGTTCATTTTTGACTTTGTCTACCGTTCACACCCGCGCCATCTACTATATCCGCTCTACCATACACTTTGCTCCACGATCTACGAAACAAAGGCGGGAAAAAAGCACGTCGATGGATAGATTGGATTAAAATACCTATCCTTATCGAACGAAGTACAAGACATCCGAATTTAATCGTCGTATCGACGCTTTGTCCCTTTCGTCGAAGAGCGGAATGCGCCGAGGAAAAAGGAAAACACAAAAGAAGAAGAAGAAGAAGAAAAAAAAAGAACGAAATATCCATCAGATCCATTCAGATCCACGGATAGCGAGAGAGAGAGAGAGAAAAAAGAAGGTAGGAAAAAGGCACGGAGAAACGACGCGGAACGGCAACAAGATTCAGGGAGCACGGTCTGATCGCTAATGGCGACCAATCGATCGACCGACCATAAATGTTAACCACACTCGGAACGAGTCTAAGCAACAGTGTAGGCAAAAAGGGAGGACGAAAAGATGAGGAGGGAGAAGAAGAGGAAGAAAAAAAAATAACGTCGATCGACGTCACCGCACGACGTCCATTGAGATCCGTGACGAGCGATCGCGACAAGATTCCGGAAACGCGGACGCGGAACGATAACGAGATTCACGTAGCGCGGGACGGTACGTGGCTACCAGCGATCGTAAACGTTGGCCAACCGCCTCCTCGGCAAAAAAACGTTGCCGCTTCTTTGCCCCGTTTCTTGTCGCCGTTGCTCGCGGTTGTAAAGCCGAGTTAAACCCGCGCCACGAACCGGCAACCGCTCGGACTCGCGCTTGGCAACGGCCTATGCGGGCTTTCCCCTAAAGGGTT
>NW_006263721.1:212312-218741 GCF_000469605.1 Apis dorsata | reverse complement strand
CGCCCGGTTGTGTCATCTCGCGCCGCTTTGCGAAGCGAGAGCGAGAGAGAGAGAGAGAGAGAGAGAGAGTGGGGAGGGGATCGATCCGAGCAAGAAGCACGATGGGCCGCGCACGAACGAACGCAAAAGCGAGTTTAGGGCGAGCGTTGATAGAGCGAGCGATGTTTTGCGGAATTGGCCAAGGCCTGGCCATTTTAGGCCCGCTGCCTCGGGACGACGGCGTTCACCTCCACATCTGGAGAAAATCAGCGAGCGGGATTCAGCCGGGGCTCGATAAACGTCGCGGGGTTTGACGCGACTCGTAATGGGATAGTCGGCCAATAGCGATAGCGGCCAATAGAGGAGTCGGGTGTGCGTGTATCTGACTACTACTCGATGCGATCGGATCGCTACAGGAGCGTACCTACCCACCGCTACCTGTCCACACCATCTCTTCGAACGTTTGCCGGATAGATTGGAAACGTCGGTCGTTAGGTTTGACAAATAGAGGCCTCGATCTGCTCGTGCAATACCGAGACATCGATCGCCACCATTTTCGAATACCAATATTTTTATCCCTGTTTTTTAACTGTACCTCTCAAAATGTGAACAATTATCTGAAACTTTAATTAATTCGACAACGAATATTACCGTGATTGTAATATGAAAAATATCTTGTTTAATCTTTTTCTCGATAGATAGACCGTTACGAACGCGTTCCGCTCGTGTGCAATTCGAAATTGTGCGCAAAGAAATGGGAGAAGAGGGGGGCGGATGGGGCGGGTGAAAAGAAGTCGGTGGTGAACGGAAGCGGTGACAGGTACCCCGCAGACGTGGAACCCGGCGTGCCCTTAGCGGAACGGATAAGCGAGCGAAGCTAATCGAGGCGCGGGGAGGGGCAAGTTGCCAACTTGCCAAATAGAGAATCCGGTCTCGACGTAGGCGGTCCCAGTCGTGGCCCCCGTCGCCGCTCTGCGCGGGAGGAATTATCGCGGCCCCCGACAACCCCGTTGACGATCGTTTCGCACGGCCGTTCCGTAGGCCGATCGATTTACGTGGCGAGCCGTAACGGGATGATCGATCGACTGGCCGCTCGAGGAGGGGGAGGGGTCGAAAACGGTCGTTTCTCGCCGCGGGCCCCTTTTCTCGTACCGTAGGGCCGCGGCTACGACAACCTGTTACCTTGCGGCGCGAGACTCGACTCGAGGAGGAATTCCCTCCTCGATTAATATTGGCGGCCGGCGAATATTTAAAAGCGGATCGTGTTCCGCGTCAGCGAAACTGTCGGGGTGCTAAGGACGTCNCACGGATCGACAGCCGGTTGAATTATCTTCCCGAGGCGATCGTGTCGCCCCGCGTGGCTCGAGATCGTTCGTGTCGCGAACCGTTTCCTCGTCGTCGATGACTCGTTATTTACGGGCCGATCTTTTGCAAACTCTCCACGCTCGTATATGTGTATGTGTATGTACATACGTCGTTTCCTTCCATTCGCCCGTTTCTTTTTTTTTCGTTTCTGCTTAAAAAACCGCGTTACTTATTTTTCCGAGCAATAAAATATACTTTTTTCCTGCGTGGTAAATATTTCATTTGCGCGTATATTCTTCCTTTCTTTTCACGGAATTGAAATTTCGAAAATAAGAGGAAAGCTAAATGAAGGTTGTCAGATGAGGATAGGAAAAGGCATTGCTTGGATTCCAAAGGAAATATATTTATTTCCTTTATTAATGATAATGACGGTTTATCAGTGACGTCGAATCGAGAGGCTGTCGATCTAGACACCACCGTCCGTAACCCCGATCAACTAGCGTCTCCGGATACGAAGGCTAATAAAATACGATCGTTTCGTTCCCTCTCCTCCGTTTTCCCGATTCGTAGCAACGACTCGATCGGATGGCAGGGTATAAATAATGTAGAGGGATCGGTCGTTAGCTCTAAAAGAGCTACCCGCGTTTCTACGGACGCTCCTCACTCGGGGACAGATTGCCGTGTACCGCGGCGACGAACCGGTGGTCCACGATTGGTCGAAGGAATCGATCGGCCACGAGAGAAGAGAAACTCTCGATACAATAGTTTCGTTGTTTCTCAGGAATGAAACGAGCCATCCTGATCTTTCCTTCGTTCTCCGCGTATCGATCCGTACGCGGAAATTAAATCGTAAAGCAAAGGAAGACGGTTATTATAGTCGTGGAAACCGAGTGGAATAATCAAATGTGGAGTTTAAAATATCCACAAGCGGCGTAAATAAATATTTATATACATTTTTCCATCGATCGATCTATCCCTGGTTCGGCCTCTGCCCCAACCCTGTCGGGTTATTCGCGTACATCCGACGCGCTGTCAAGATATCGCCGTCCTCGACGTTTCGCGGTAATGCAATTAAGCGGGCTGATTTATTATTGAGGATGAAACGCGGAGCAGCTCGAATCCGAGCACACCCGCGCGAAATATCGGGACCAGGGATATTTCCGGGCCGGAATCGGATTAATCCGCGTGCGACGACCCGATTTCGTGGATCGATCGCCCACCCGGTCGTCAATCCGCCTCATTTTCTCGAACGTCCGGGATGATTCGCGCGCGTTCCCAGGAATTTGGTTAGCGTCGAGAGAGATGGATGGGGGGAATAATTTATGTGTGACTCGCGACGAGGATCTAACGTCAATCCGTTCTTCGAAAATGTTACGAGAGACGCTGTACGTTTGGATGGTTTGGAAGAAATATCCGGTTAGTGGTTGAAGTTTGGACGTTTTATTTTTAAACGTACCTAGTAACCGGCTTCGCTTTTGCACATTTCGAGTCGTTTCGATTAAGTTTTATCGGACACCGCCGACGTTTTCCATCGTTATAATTAATCGAGATGATTTTGCGTATATGCGTCTTACGTGAAATGATTTTATATATTTTGTAATAAGAAATAATTGGAATAATTACATCAATACTATGCTCTTATTAATTGGAAATCTATATGTAAGTATAATATCTATATAGAGAAAATTCATTTTCAAATTTATAAAAAATAATTGTTTCCATGTAATGTATAACAACCATACGTTAAAACTCTTATTATACATTAAAATATATAGACAGACGACTAATCGGATAACTGATCGGTTTTTAATAGTTGAGAATTATTCCGTAAATTTATTAAGAATTATCGATAAGTTTTTTGTTTCCTTTTTTTTGTAAATTAAACTTAAAGTTAAGTAATTAAAAATTCGATGTAATAATTTCTCAATGATTTTCTACAAGAATCAAAGTATGCGAAAAGTAGAAACTTTCTACTCTCTTTTATTTCGTTCGCAAATTTCAAAATCAAATACTAAAATTAATTTCAACATTTATAGCCACCGAACCGTGGCGACTCTCGAATAGGGTTAATCGATCCTCGAACGTGCGAAAAATTCAAATGAATCTTACAGAAGGGGAAAAAAGGGGGGAAAGGCCAGAACGAAATTGACCGATCGCGTGGTACATCTTCCGCGGCAGCGGAAAGAGGAGACGAAAGAGGAATGGGGAGGGGCATTAAGCCGTATTTACGCCTGACGGCGATTTCGCGTGGGCGAGCGGCAGCGGCAATTACCCGGGCCAAGCGAAGCCGCCTTAACGAGCGCCTCCCTTCCCTCCTCTCCCCGTAACCGATCGAGGTGTCCCACGAATTTTAAGGAACACCTTTGAGGGCCGCGCCGGCCGCCTCTTCTCTCCTACGATTTTCCCGCTGATTCTCCCGGTCGTGCAGCCCAAGGGCATGAAAAAAAAAGAGAAGAAAAAAGAAACGAGGAAGAGAGAGAGAGAGAGAGAGAGAGAAAGGCAGGAAGAATGATTCTCGGGAGCAGCAACCTGTGGACCGGGCTTTTTATCGCGCCGGTCGGAGCCGGCTTTACGAGGAGTCCCATAACGGAAATTTACGGTCCTCCGTTGCACCCTGCCCTTCCTTCCCTCTCTCTCTCTCTCTGTCTCTCTCTCTATTATCTCTCTCGACTCGAGTCGTGTCCCCAGCGCCGGGTCCCGATCCAGCGTTCCCAAGCCGATCAACCTTCGATTCGGATCGGAGGTTGGATCCACGGCCGGAAAGAATTAACGCCGATTAATTAAGGCCGCCGGATTCGGACACTCTGTGTGGTCCCGCGGGTGGGGCGATTCGGAGGGGGGGCCGGCGCGGTCTTTAAAGTACCGATTATATGTACGACAGCCACGGAACGGCCGCCTACGCTCCCTGTTTTCGACGATCCTTATTGATCCTGGATCCCGGTTCCGTTAAAAGAGAGGACTGTCCGGCGCTAATTGGGATTGGAGAGCGCCAAGAATCCGCGCCAACCGTTTCTCACCGAGCTTCGATTGGGGGGGATTGGGAGCAGGATGGATCGCTCGAATTTTATTTAGTTAGTCGTGTATGCTTTATGATGTGTAACTCTTCGTACGTGATTTTATTTAAATCGTGAACAAGAATAATATTAGGGAGCGAGACGGTGATTCCTTTTTCTTTTTTTTTTTTTTTTTTTTTTTTTGTTTAATTTTTTGATATTTGTGACGTGATTTTCACAGCCTCGAAACGCGATCCTCGGAAGATACGAGCGGGATAAAATTGTCACGGTAATTGAACACGAGCCGTAATTCAAACGATTTCCTAGTCAAAGCGTGATCAAAGCGTATCGCAGATCGAAGCGATCGATACAAGGCACGAGAACCGACTTTTATCCTGGCTTTTATCGGTTCGATCGGCTCGAATATAAATCCTCTTATCTCTTCCTCTAAAAACTTTTTCGCGTTTAGTCGCGAATGTCATTACCATATTCGATAAATGTCGTGCAATTTCAATTAGCAGCCAGCCAGAATCCGTTGAAACCTATCCCGAGATGAATATCTTTCCGCCTTTGATCGACGATACGAAATTAATAATCGGCAATAGTTTCGTGGTGAAATTACACGGTTGCCATCGATTATCGCGCTTTCGTCGAGCTGCTGCACTCAAAAATATATCTACGATCGACTCGCGTTTGGAGAAACGAGTATAGGTTTAGCTCGTCGTGGCGTGGAATGTAACGACGAATCAAATGGAATAATAAAAATAAAAATAAAAATTTTCATTCGCTTATAGAAAATGGATCATCTTATTATTTACACGCGAGAAATTCATGTTCGTTCAAACAGACGAGTGATAAGAAAGCGAGAAATTCGTATCATCTATCTCCCCTTCCGCCTCTGTTCGTTTTTTATTCGAGTAATAAAATCGAGAAATTTAATAAATTCGAATTTTTAAATTAGAAAATTGCAACGAAACTGTTCGTTACTTCGATTTATGATCCGTATCGCACGTAGGCAGTGAAAATGAGAAAAAAAACTCCGTCGCTGTCAGCCCATGAAGTTAACTCATTTCGCTACGCATAAGCGCGCGCGCACACGCTGTGCACCTGTCGCGAGATATATATAAAATTAACCACCGTTTAAATTTTTCGCAATTAACCGGCCGTTACAGCGAATAAGAAACGCGCCTCTCCCTCTCTAAATTCAATCGCCCTCTCTCTCTCTCTCTCTCTCT
This sequence comes from Apis dorsata, assembly GCF_000469605.1. Classification (NCBI taxonomy): domain Eukaryota; kingdom Metazoa; phylum Arthropoda; class Insecta; order Hymenoptera; family Apidae; genus Apis; species Apis dorsata. The sequence goes on along the minus strand of NW_006263721.1, from coordinate 213,229 downwards.
CTCTCTTTGCCAAAGAGTGACACGCGTGTTCCCGCGCGTGGAAGGAAATGAATCGACTAATAGAGACGGAGCGCGTTCAAATGGGCCACGGGCAGTCGTGGAACGCACACATTGTCGAACGCGAGCATTGGGGAGATCGTATCTGGCCGCCCACGGTCGGAAAACCGGCGCGACTCGAGCGCTCGCCCCTTTTGGAAAAGTTTGATCCGGGTGGTGCGCGACACGCGACCGACTCGCCGATAAGATCATTGTTCTACAAGCGGCGAGATGCGAGAAAGCGTGTGTCGGCCGATACAACCGGTACGATCGGCTTATCTCCGCTTCCTAGTCGGGCGGATANTTTTTTGGCCGCGTAGCACGGGACGTTCGCCAAGGTGAAACGAAACCGCGATCGATCCGCGATACGATCTACGCGAGACGCCCACGCGCTCCTCCGTCCTTCTCCAACCGGTCGATTTACGCGAGACTTGTGTCGCTCGACGGCTCTCAATTCCCCCACCATTTTGACCAACCGTTGTCTAATCGTTTCAATGTTATTTTTCTTTTTTTAAATACGATTGATACGTATTTATGAGAAAATGGAGATTTCGGTTTTCTATTTTCGATTCTTTCCAAAAATTGCTCGATACAGATATTTCGACGTTACTCATTGAACGAGTTCGAAATTTAATCCCATCCCTTCTCTGCAGCGGAACAACTCAGACTCGTACAACTCGCGGATACGCCTAAATTGTATACCCTGGATCGGATCGATTCTCTCCGGGCGTTGAAATAGATAAAATTCTCGTTAAAATTCCACGGGCCTTTTTGCATCCCGTCTATAAAAGGCGCGAATCGTCGACCAGTCGTTGGTCCCCGATAAATTCGCCCACGCCGTCGACCGCGTTCCGGCTGATGAATGTCTGTTTTTCCACTCG
>NW_006263721.1:211833-212174 GCF_000469605.1 Apis dorsata | reverse complement strand
GCAGTAAATCTCGACGCGGAAAGAACGTGCTCGAGGAGCCGAGACGAGGAGCCCTCGGTGTCTTTGCGAGCCGCGGACGCCGGATATAACCAAGTTACCGCAAGAAAACCCGCGTCAACCGATCGCCTGAAAAACGAAAATTCTTCGGCCACGGTAACTCGCCTCGATAACCGAAGGATCGCCGATCGATCGGGTCTATTGCAATTGAGACATTCTCCGTCTTCCCTTCGCAAAAATCATCGCTTTTCCCTTCCCCTAATTATCGACCGTGTCGTTCTACCCCATAATAATAACAATAATAACAATCTCGAACAATCGAAACAACTGCTTGGAAGGAAAAA
>NW_006263721.1:207024-211796 GCF_000469605.1 Apis dorsata | reverse complement strand
GAGAGAGAGAGAGAGAGAGAGAGAGAGAGAGAAGTCGAACGATCATCGTGGCTTGGAAGGAGAAAGATGAGAGAGAAAGAGAGAGAAGTCGAACGATCATCGTGTCTTGGAAGGAAAAAGATGAGAGAGAAAGAGAGAGAAGTCGAACGATCATCGTGTCTTGGAAGGAGAAAGATGAGAGAGAAAGAGAGAGAAGTCGAACGATCATCGTGAAAGGAGAAAGATGAGAGAGAGAGAAGGAAGTCGATAGTGAATCGTGGCTTTGGAAGGGCATGTATCGAGGAATTAGTATCGAGGAGACGTCGATTGGCGGACGGTCGAACGCTCGTTCCTCGCCGATTACGGGGAGCAGGTGATCTATTACCGCGCACGACACGCCGAGCTTCCATGAACCGGTGCTGCGCGCCTTTTGCATCCGTCCCCTCCCTCTCCCCCTCCTCCCCGTTTGGCACGTAAGACTATTGATCGGGGCCCCGAGTATTCGGCGGGGAGGGCTCCGGTCGCTCGACCGGAATCGATGCCGCGCGCGTCGCGGGCTTCGAATTGTTCTTAGTCACGCGTCGATTATCGTGAAAGATTCGACGTCGAACCGACGTCCCCGACTCCTCTTCGAGATCGTTCCAATCGTTCCAATCAAAATCCTGTATCGATCATAACCGTGACCGTAAGATTGTCGAATTATCGTCGAGGACGATAGGAAGCGAGGTATTCCTCGCGTTTCGTCTTCGTTTCGATTGGAGGGAAGTTGAGAAAGAGAGAGAGAGGGAGAGAGAGAGAGAGAGAGCGGTTGATGGAGAGCGGGATGAATCGGGATGGAAAGGATGGGAAGAAAAAGGGAAAGCCCAAAAGGGGGCAGAACGAACGGGGGAGGAGGGAGAGGGGAGGGAGGTGGTCGCGATAAAAAGTTGGCCCGGTCCACGGCGTAGAAAGGCAAGCGTCGTGGCGTGGGTGGAACGAGGACCGGTGACAAGTACGATCAGCCGGTTCGACCGAGCTGATCGAGGGAAGAAGAGGAGGAGGCGGAGGAGGAGGAGGAGGGAGAAAAAGAGCGCGGCGAGCCGTGGAGGCTGCGGAGGGAGCGGGGGAGGCGAAAAAAGCGAAGAGAAGTCGAAGAAGACGAAGTCGGTTGGAAGGCAGCGTCGACCGGCAGCGCTTATAATTTCTAATGGGCACCGCCGCATTTTTTGCACCGGGTCCGGAACGCCGCAATAATTTATATCCGCGGGGACAGCGTCGCGCGTGCGTCGGCGTGCATACGAGAAAAAGCGAGAAAACGAGCGGGGAATCGCGCCACGCCGCGACTCGCTCGTCGATAATCCCTCCAAGATACGGGTTATGAATCCATGGATGATCCATAAGAACTCGCTCTTTCGATTGTTTATAGAAAAAAAAGAAAAAAAGAAAAGGAAAGGAAACAAACAACTGTTTACGCGCGAATAATAATTTTTCCACCATTTAACGTTTCTCGAATGTTCTCGTAAAGAGGATACAGGAAACAAGGTATTCGCATTCGTGCAAAAGCGGAGATATATCATATACTTACCGATCGAGCAAGATTTCGCTGAGGAAAAGGTTAGAGGTGGATGACCCGACTCGTCAGCACTTTTTTTCAACACGACGTGGTCTCGCACGCCCCCGAATATCGTAGCATCGTCACGTTCTTCCCCGAGGTAGAGATCCTCTTCCTCTGAGAAAGATATCAAAATACTTTGAAACCGAGGAAGACACGCGCGATCCGTGTAACCGAATCCCCTAGTCTAGAATACAATATACAGAGTAGAATATAACGAATTTAACAAAACATTTCTTCATTCGTCGAGTTAACGTATCGACGAATTAAGCTGCGTATCTTTTTTTCTTTTTTTATTATTATTATTATTATTATCATCGAACGTCAAACTGCACGTAAAAAAAGGAAGAAAAGAAAAGAAACGAAAAAAAAAAAAAGTAAGAGATAAGAGACCAATCGCGCGACAAGATTGATAACTTGCGAGCAACGTTGATACCACGCCTACACGTGTAGTTGTAATAAAACGCGCGTGAAACAAAGACGCTTTGTATCGAGGATTGATCATCGACCGTGCGAAACATCGATCCGCAATTTCCACTCGTAAACAACGCGAACGCATAAACGGTGATTAAGATAAGGCTGACAATGGTCCGTTAATCCAATTACAAGCTTCCCCTCCCCTCCCCTCCACTCCCCTTCCCCCTCCCCCTCCACCGCCAACCGGTTCGCGGGACGGTTGACCGATCGCGGGCAGATTCCCACCCGGCCGATACACCGCGCCGATATTTATAAAGAAAAGAACTGTGTCACCGGATATTGTTGCCGGGATGATCGCGCCCGCGTCGGATTCCCGATCATCCGAATATCCCTTACACGAAACGTCGATTATTCCATTACCGCTTATCCGCTCTATCGATCGGCCGATGAACAGGATACGAGTTGACCGAGTGCGCCATAATACCGCGGTATAACCGAGCTATATCCACCTGAAATCAGGCGGGCGTAACGTAAATCAAGCAGAACGTCATTACGCGATAACAAATACCTTGCACGCACCCCTTAATGCACCGTCACCTGCGCTCGCCTTTCTTCCATCATTTCCAATATCACTGACGCTCTTCTATCCTCTTCGTGCTTATTTAGAATACCATTATCTTACGACGATTTAGTTTGGTCCTTTGAATGAAATTATTTCTATAATAATAATAATGGATCAGTTCCTTTCGAAACGAGTAAAAGTCGTTACGTTAAATTAACGATTGATATTGCGGGTAGTAAGTCAAGATGTTATTTTCTTCGTTCGTTTATTCAAAATATCATTATCTTTGTTACCGAATCAGAATATTTTTAATAATGGATCGATCGATTTTGAAAACAATAAAATTATAAATTAATTTGATATTGTGGATAAATTTGTGGTGGATATTTTCGTTGGATATTAAGATATTGCCGTTATAGAATTTTTGAGGAAGTCATCGATTATTAATCGTTACTTTCTTACGTGATATTTTAAGTAAGTACGTCGTTACGATAGACGTTCGCCTTTTGTGACATGTTCATTACGGTTTTTTGTTGTTTCGCTTTCTACACGCGCGCGAGCTATCCACCGCTTTTTCATTTTTTTCATTTTACGTTCAAGTAAGCAATTTCTCCTTAGCTAATTTATATATATATATTTACGCGAAAGCCGTATAGGAAAAATTCGTTTTAATTTTAATCGATGCCTGATGTATATAAGTTTATTTTATCCATCTATAATAGTTGTCGCTATATGCGTGGATAAAATCTGATACAGGAATAATTAACGCGTACGAATCGATCGTTTGCTTTTACTTTCTTTTTCTTTTTCTTTTTTTTATTAAGTCCAACATCTAAACGTGAAAAGTGTTTTCGATCGGGATAAAATGTAACGAAGCGTTCGAACAGATTTGAGGTAAATAAAATTACACTTTCGATCAACAATTTCCATTGTGTTTTTAAACGTGTTTTTAAAGATTTGAACAATCGTTATTATTAGTATTATCGATGAAATAGAGCGATCGAGAAGTCTTGATTTAACGAGAACGGAAAGCCAGAACGGTTCAGATGAGAACAAGAAGCGAAGATCTGGATTATCGATTATCGCGATATCGTGCGTATCGGCGTAATCGATCTCGTAATTAAACGTAATAATCCAGCGGCGAGATTTAAGGAGCGGGGTCGAAAGGTGAAGGAAGAGCGGCATCGGCCGATTCGACCGAGATAAATTCTTCAAAAATATCTTGGCCGCGTATCTTCTCTCCCCGTTGAAAATAAAATCGATCGAATTTATTGCACTTTCAAATTTTTACGAATCGAAACTTTCCAAGACTTTGTGTATATTATTCAGCAGCTTCATTTTCACGAATTTTCTTCTAAATCACGAGGGATTCGATTTCCTCCTCGCTTTCTTTCTCCTTACAATGAATCAACGATATTATACCAGTCGAAAAAAAAAAAAAAAAAATAAGAGACAAATCGAAGGAGGCAGCGCGTAAACAGATTCGTCCGTTCGAGGATCGCTATTAGCCCGGATGTCGACACGAGATTACGACGATGGACAGCTCGTTGAGTAACCGATTCCCGGCTCTCACGAAAGAAAAAAAAAAAAAAAAGAAAGAAAGAAGAGAAAGACAAGAGTCCCTCTAACGAATTTCAACGAGGTTACTCGCGCCCCTGCCTTTCTCTCTCGTCTCGTTTCGACTTTCCGTGGAGGCCAGGCGAGGAGAAAATAAACGGGTGATCTCGTGATGCCGATCCCGTGGCGCGTACACGCGAGTCCGACACAGGAGGAGAACGCGCGACCTGCCGATCGCGTGCACCGCGGGAATTAATAATCGAAAACGCGAGCGAAATAATATTTTCCCCCCGAGAACATCCGACGCGTTGTCTTCTTTTCTTTTCTTTTTTTTTTTTTTTTTTTTTTTTTTTTTTTTTTTGTTTGTTTTCATCGCGGCCAAATGTATCGAGTCAGCGCGTTTCGTACGATGAAACAACGCTTGAACAATTGGCCGGCTTGTAAACTTGCTCTCTTCGCGGCGATTATTCGATACTCGAAATTCTCGTTGACAATTATTCACGTTGCTTTGTAATTTTTTTGATTGCTTATCGAGTCACGTGTTACAATATAATCTGGAATGTATTCCATATTATGAAAATTCTTTCTTCTAGAAGAATAATAATATACGTGACATAATGATAATTCTAACCAGATAATGAGCAGGTTTCAGCGATGAGTCATGTC
>NW_006263721.1:204887-206972 GCF_000469605.1 Apis dorsata | reverse complement strand
AAAAAAAAAAAAAAAAAAAAAAAAGAGAGAGAGAAAAATTAATATCTGATAATTATACACCGATGCAATTATTATTTTCCGATATCGTCGTTGCGAAAAAGTTTCGAATAAAATTTCTCTTTACGATTTGGTTAGGTATGTGTGAATGTAAACAATCGTCGAGGGACAANGATAATTTGCGACTTTAATTTAATCTAACCTCGTCGATAAGGATCCGTTTTATCTAGGAATTTATTTATATAGCATCTAATCAAATCTAATTAAAAGTATTCGTTCCTTTTATCTGAACATCAATATTACCTACCGTTTAGTAGTGTTAAAGATTATATGGTTATATAGGTGGTGTAAAATATCGAATAGCGCTATATACACATATATATATATATATATATATATATATATAAAAGGACGAGTAACGATAAACATTCCTTCCAGAAGATCTATTCTATATATATCTCACGAATACCTACGTATGATCATAATATTCCCATTCTAATTGGTTACGGAAATGTTATTCATTCGTTAATAAATATCTGTTAAATATCTTGTATCGCGATAAGGAAGAAAATGGCGACCTCAAATATCTGCGTTTTACGTAACGAAGCTGTAACGACGTTTAATTTTCGATCGAGAAATCACAAGCGATGTAGAAACAATTAACGTGTATATATATTTCCATCGTAAGTGTGCAGCAACATACAGAAGTTCAGTTTTTATCGTTCGATGTACAGATATTAAGGATCATCACTCGTAGAAACGGGTACAAAGGGAACACATCGCAAAATCCGTTCGAGCCCTTTCCTCTTGAAAAAAAGGCCGTGAAAAAAGACAATCGAGTCGACGAGATCTCTTCTTTTCTGCGCATCTCATCTTTCGCAAATAATTGAATAATTCGAATTATCTTCGAATTCGGTATGCTGTGGTGGAATTGTATTTCGAGTAAGAGCAAATTCCACACAATTTTTTTTTTTCTTTTTCACGCTTAATCCGTACAAACACAAACGACGTTTCTCAACATTTTTCAAACCTCGAATCGTAGCGATTTGCACAACTGTTGTTCGTGCTCGAATTTTGCCGCGCAAGTATTGGCGTTTCGTTAAAAATATAGGGAATTCGAAAGTTGGTGCGTTTTTCACCGATTATGAAAAAATATTCCTTCTTTTCGCGCGTTTATCTTGGCGATATGTACTCTAATTCGACGAGGCTCGGTCTCCTTCAAACGCTACACTGGCGAAGGCACGGCACCGTTCTCACAACAGTCTTACAGAATCGAGTTGAAAATCCGTGGATACGAAATAAACGATCGAGAGTATGGAAAGGAAAGAAAATCAAAAGTGAAAATGATCGTGACGAGGCAAAGAGATAGATAGATAAATAAATAAATAAACGAACGAATGAATTGGGAATATCTATGAGTAGGGATAGTAAGGATCAAAAATGAAAAATGCGCGTGATAGATTCGTTGAAAAATTATATTTTTTTTTTCCATTCTGGCACGATTGGTAAACACAACATAATTTATAAATTAACATACACAATCGTCATCATCAATAATTTACAGAAACCCTCGTGAGCATTTATATATATATATATATATATATATTTTTTTTTGTTTCTTTTTTCTTTTCTTTTTTTTTTATAGGATCTTTACTTGTTCGTCGTTATACAAAAAAAAAAAAAAACGTGAACAGAACGTCACGGAACGAGTAGAGAATCATCCGCGGATAATGCCGTACACATTCGTCGTCCCTCGTTTTCATTTTCCCCTTTCCAAAACGATACACGGGAGAAAATGATGCAGAGGAGGAGGGCGAAGAAGAAGCTGGAGAAACTTTTATAAATGCGGATTTATTGATTCGAATTTCAAAGTTCGTTTCGAACGGAGCTTTCTTCTCCATCTCTCCCTGATCGACGAGATAGGGGCGGAATTTTTCGATGAAACGAGGAACAAGGGGGAAGGGGAAGGGAGAATGTAAGAAGAATAGGACGAAAAATAGGAAGCTTGACTTGCGAATAGGATAACAAAATAAATAATAGAAGCATTAAACATGATTAATCACTTAACAACGTAACTAGGCATAATAA
>NW_006263721.1:203858-204860 GCF_000469605.1 Apis dorsata | reverse complement strand
TAATAATAATAATAATTAATAATAATAATAATAATAATAATAATAATAATAATAATAATAATAGAAATAATCGTACGAATGGCTAAATGAGTGTTAATAATTACAAGAACAGGTTGTCTGGCACGGCGATCGCTTAATTGCCTGAAGACACAAAGAACGTGTGCATTATTCTTTTCTTTCTTCTTTTATTATACAATTACGTCCCTTTTTATTTCGTTTCGTTCCCATCTCATCAAGCGAAAAAGGACTCGTTGCACGAGAGATTCTCTCAGTTTTAAGGCTGAATCACGCGAGGGTTGGATATCGAGACGGATATCTCGATATATAATAAAGAAATAATAAATCAAATCGTTCTTCAACTTGTAAATTAATCAAATTTATCCTTTGCGATTAAAGAAGAAAATTTTCGTTTCTTCTCTCATCAAACGAAAAATGAACAAGAATGTTCCAAGAAAGAAAAAAAAAAAAAAAGAAAAGAAAAGAAAAGAAAAGAAAAGAAATGAAAATAAACTGCAATTTCTCGCAAAAAAAGAAAAAAAAAGACACACACACGATTTCGAAAAATATTTTCATAAATTTTCAACAATTTCGTTCGATTCAGGAACAAACAATAAGACCTTCCGCCTCGAGGTCTCTCCCTCTCTTATCTATATCCTTCTCTTGTCTCGCTCCGACAAGCCGCCTTCCGAGTAATCGTTCGATCGACAAAGGCAAGTGTTAAAATGGCAAGCAGAGAGCGACAGTTTTCTCTTAACGGCTAATTACACGTTCTTCCTCGAAACGCTTAAAACGGTAAGACTAATTAGAAAAAACCTCGGTATACAAAAATACAGATATACATACCTGTCTGCGTGCGCGCGCGCGCGCTCCTTTCAAAATTTTGCGCACACCTTACCACATTTGCGTGCATTTCCCGTACAACGCGTTTATTACGTAGGTGTACAAGTGCGCTCTCTTTCGAATGCGAATGTACAATATATATAATATACATATACATATATA
>NW_006263721.1:201329-203584 GCF_000469605.1 Apis dorsata | reverse complement strand
AACGATACAACGTGTGCGCGCGCACCTGTATTAATTAACGGATGAGCATCGTGCGTGACTCGCGATATTCGTCACCACCTGTTTTATCGTGGCCACGAACGGAGAAGACACACCGGACAGCGGCCGAGTTATGGCAAGGAAGAAGGCGAACGAACGAGGTTGAGCAAGGTTAAAGTAGCTGACACCACCGTGTAGTCTCTCTCTCTCTCCGTGGACGATACGTCTTGGACACGCTGTCGCCGCCGTTTTATCGACAGACCTCCTTCTCCTTCTCGCTTACTCGCTAAACAAGGATAATATTAACAACTCGATTCTTCAACTTCGATAAAAAAAAAAGATAACAATTTTCGTTCGAATTCACATCGTACCGTTAAGGATAATAAATTGGAAGCATCGGTCGAGAAAACGGCACTGCGATCGATTCAAGTTGATCCAATAATTGGTCGCGAGAACGTGAGTATTTTTTCGAGGGGGATCGTCCGCACCGTGAGTTATTCCCGAATGGTCGAAATCGGCCCGCGCTTCGTCGGAACGTAGTAGCAGCTTATAGTTAACGGATCGGCCGCCAGGGGGTGACCGAAACGCGAGGTGGTGGTCAGAGGGCGTTTCACATCGTCGTGTTACGCGAGAGAGCGTAGAGACGATTTGGAAGAGAAACTACCTCCCCTTTCGATTATCGAATCGTTCGTAACAATTTTCGAATACAACACGAGAAATAATTTTCAAGTGTGACAACTCGCGTCCTGCGCTCGCTTCTCGTTTTTTTTTTATTTTTTATTTTTTATTTTTTTTTTTTTTCTTCTTTTCCCAATCTCGGACCCTCTCGCCAAATCTCTTTTCGACGATATATAAAAAAATATTTTTCTATCTTTTTTTCGCGCACGCGTTTCGCAACATTCTCACGCCAAACAGTTTTTACAATAATGATATTATAATAATATTATTAATATTCATAATAATAATAATCATAATAATAATAATAATAATAGTAATAGTAATAATAATAATAATAGTAATAATAATAAAACGCAATAATAATATTAAACGTTACCCACTAATTAACGTTACATCTAAACGCTTTTATTATGCTTTAAGTTTCTTTCTTTCTGCAGGTACGGTTATGTTCATTCTCTTTCTTTTATTTATCTTTTTCAATTCCCCTTCACGCGCAGGAAACTCGTCGTCGTGTCCCTCTTCTCGAGATTTTGAAATTCTCCCGGGAGAGAGAGACACAGTCACAAAACGCGCTTCGACCGCTTTCCTATCTTCGACGCGAGCAACAAACGGATTTTTCGATAAATATATATATATACTATTAATACGACGAGAGGATTTATTCGCAACGCGCAATAAAATAACACACTCTTTCTCTCTCCTTGTTCAAAAAAGTCGTTATAACAACTACAAAGTTCTATCGATCGCACGCTCGATAGCATTCTTTTTTTTTTTTTTTTTTTTCTCTCTCAATACAACGTCAATGAACAATATCTCAATTTGACGACAATTTTTCGTTGTAGAGCAAACAACGAATGGATTCGAGGAAGATCGTCTTCGACGCGAATAAATATCATTTTTTTTTTTTTTATCTTTTTCTTTTTCCTTTAAACATAGAAACATAGTTTTTCTATAGATAGATAACCACGTTAATTAAAAAAACAAAACAACCAGTAGCGATCTCCTACGAAGAGAAAGAGCGTCGCCAACGATCTTCCCCGTCGACGCGCTCAACTCGACCGATATGTAACCGATATGCGAGCACGGCTTAACGATCGTGAAAATTTGGCACAAGTTTCTTTTCTCTCTCTTTCTCTCTCTCTCTCTCTCTCTCTCTCCTGTCTCGATCGCACTTTTCAACGAGAGAAAATTCCGATTCACGCTAATTTTAAACAACCATGTCGCAATCATCGCAATCATCGTGAATCTTGAAGAAACGCGCAAACAGCAGCGGGAATGCTTTCAAATTATTCCCGTTTCATTTGCGAGAGTATCGATTGAGGGAGAGTAATGTTGTGTATCGAACGTTTAACGGAGAACGGGTGACTCGAAAGAGATTCCAACAATCGATAACACTCGCGTGAAACGAGAGATTATCGAGAGAAGAGATATGTCGAGATGCGTTCCATAAGTAATTTCGTTTTCAGAAATTCGTAAAATTATTTTTTGCCGATCGATGATGTATCTATTTTGTTCTGTTTTTTTTTTTTTTCTCCTTAACAAAATCCGATCCGCCTCTCGAAAAACGTTTCATCACGTAC
>NW_006263721.1:200397-201320 GCF_000469605.1 Apis dorsata | reverse complement strand
TTTTTTTTTTTTTTTTTTTTTTTTTTTTTTTTTTTCTCGAAAAAAGAACTCTTAAAACGATATTATTTATGGGACTTAAAAGGGAGGGAGCGGGGAGGGGGAAACAATTAGTCCGTGGAATCATATATACTCTCAACTTCATTGAGACGCGAAAGGGGGAAACGTTTCGCCGAACGAAATCGCATCTTCGACGAACGAATCTCGCAAACAAGAGTCTCGCGAGAGAAGCAACGGGGGGGGAAGACGAACAAGTATCATCGCTGTAATACTGTTAAACGAGCGTTATACTCGACTCGAAATCAAAGTTTCTCAAGCTCGACGACGCGAAGGACGACGAGGCATTGAACTTTTACTATTTTACCGAAAAAGGAAAAGGAAAAAAAAAAAAAATACCAAATTTCCTCGCCAACGATCTTCCCTTCCATTCCGTCGTCCTCCTCGCGTTTTCGTCCTCGTCTTCGTGGTCGTCATCGGGACCTTCCAACCTCCTCCACCTCCCAGATCCCGAAACCGTTCGTCGAAGCTGATCGCCCTCCTCCTCCTCCTCCTCTTCCTGGTGCTGCTGCTCCTCCTCCTCCTCCTCCTCCTCGAAATCCGCTGGGAACGAGCAAGCGCGGCGAGAAGCGCGGCGGTCATCCACCTGGCCGTCGTCATTCGGCCTTGATCGTTGCCGAAGGGGAGGCCATCTCCCGAGCGAACGTTGGGCTATCCTCGCCGGGGAGGAGGCCCGGCTCGCTCTTAGGCGTCTGAACGTCGGGAAATCTGGCGTGGGTCCTCAAGTGCCTGGTGATCATGTCCCGGCGGCAGGCCGCGTACGCGCACTGGGGACACTTGTACGGCTTCTCGCCCGTGTGCGTCCTCTGATGGGTGCTCAGATGGTCCGACCTGCTGAATACCTGGCCGCAAACCTTGCACGTGTACGG
>NW_006263721.1:189240-198709 GCF_000469605.1 Apis dorsata | reverse complement strand
TCCACCGTCCACCGAGGCCCGTCTCGCGCTCCCAGTAAATCACGATTAACGCGTTCCCACTTTTTCTCCGGCGAGATACGGGTGGTACAGGTTGGCCGTCTGTCATCGAGAAGCGTGGATCGTAGCTATGGATTGGAGGAAAATAAGACGATCGCGGGATAGATTCGGCTCGCGCGAGATGGCGCGTCGCGTCTCCCGACCGACCATCACCGACGTCCACCCGACGATTCTCTCCGTAGGTTAGGTGGGGGAAAGCGACGATCGAGCTCGAGCGCGATCGATCTTCGCTCGACCGAAACTCCTCGTCTCCTTCGAATTTTCGTTCTCTCTCCGCTCTTACGAGATCCGTTTCTTACTTTTAACGGTAGGCGAGGCGAGGCGGAGCGGGGCGCACGACTCGTCTTGTTCGACGCGACAACGGCACTTTGTCATAAACGGACCACGCGCCACCGCCGGAGAGATGTATCCGGCGGACTATTTGAAATTTAAATGCCGCGCGCGGCACGGCGAGCGCATGAATCAACCGCGTGTACGTACGAATCGAGGCAAACCCCCACGTTTTTTTTCGGTGTAGGAGACTTCCTTTCCGTCCGAGAGAAGTTGCACGACCCGTCCGAGGACGCTATAAAACTTGTAATATCGCCTGCCGCGCGCTCCCTCCCTCCCCCCGAATAATTGATCGCCACGCAGGGATTATTGTGCGAGTGCGACACGACTCGAATTGTTTATTGGCAACGCGCCAAAATTAGACAAAGTTTATACGAGAAGGATATTGCGGGGGGAGGGGAAGTAAAATAAATTTCCGGATGACTGGTTCTCGCTGCAAAAAGGAAAGGAATATACCTCGGCGTATCCCACGCGTTTTATCTTCGCGGTTGGCGATGTTAGAAAATCTATACGAGCTTTGAACGCGCGGAAGGCAAAAAACGGATTCGACCAGACAGTTTACAGAAGCGGTTTCTCTCGTTATTTTTCCATTTTATTCATCGAAAAGCGAAAACGAACGGTTGTTCCGAAAATTAACCACGACGCGTTCTTGCATCCTTTTGACCATCGGCGGCGCCCTCGTACGTACAAACCCGACTTGAAAAGCGCAACACGATTTTCCAGCTCGATCCAGGGAATAGAAATTCGCGTTCTCGGAAGGCGAGGCCGCGGCACAGATGTCCCGGCGAACGCTTTCCACCTCGATCCGAGCCTCCGTCGCATTCCAACGCGTACAGCGCTCGGTTTGCCGCTGTTTCGAATCGACTCGAGCTCCCGTGCTCCTCTCGAATCCTTTCCTGGCGCGGCCTGGCCCCGAATGCCTGGCAAACTTGCGCCAATGCTCGGTTACGCAGCGATACTCGCACCGCTTGCGACACGCGTCCGAATGGCCTTCAATTTTCAACGCCTCCGCTCGAAATTCTCCTCGTGCAAGTTTTCGTGAACACGCGTTTCGGAAAACGAAAGTAACCGTTTGACAGATGAATTTCAACCTAAAAGCTTTCCACGAAACACGAAATCGACCGAGCGGCACGCGTGTAACGCAGTCCATCGAGAGGATTAGAGTGGATGCATACGTGTCGAAAGATTCGTAGATTTGTCCCACGGCGTCGTTTTCGGCGTTCCTCTTTCCACCACCGCGATCATCTCCTCGTTTCCCTCCCGTCTCCCTTCGCTCTCTCTACCGGTCGGTAGAATCTCGCCGAGAGAAAGGGCCCCCGATGATCGGTCGTAAAACGTAAAGGGGACTCGTAAACGGAGTGAAAAGATGTCAGAACGTAAAAGCCGAGAACAGGTCCCCGACGAGGAGGAGGTGTGGGCGTGCGTGGCTGCCATCCCCCCTCTCGTCCTCTATTTCTTTCTATTCCTCTCCTTCCTCCTCTCCCTCCTCTACTAGTCTCTTTTGCGCGTTCCTTTTGCTGCGTCTCCGTCGCAGCACGCGAAGAGGTAGAAGAAAAAGGAGCCCTCGACGATTATTCCGCTGGCAAAGATGCCTTCGAGGAGATGCGTCCGACGATGCACGCACGAAACGGTGAAGAATTTCCCGAAACTCGAGAACGCTCGTCCTCGATCTCTAAGGAGGAAGGGATCTAATTACCACGAAGAGAGAGAGAGAGAGGAGAAATCGTCCCGTTTCTTTTGAAGCGCGAAGGTTTTTGAGGTAAGAAGCAAGTTGGAAGGATAAGGGCAAAACCTTGACGCAACTGCGCGCGACGAGAATTCGCAGGAGAGGCAGGAGGAGAGGATCATCGGTGAAGAATTCCAGCAGGAATGCCCTCGGGGAGGCACCTGTAACCGCGGCTCCACGGGAGAAACGGAACAGGTTGAGACATGGGCGTGGGTGGAGCGCTTGATCTTTCTCTCCTGCTGCCCATATACCGGGTGCTCCCCCGTTCTCGCGATGGCTACGAACATCTCGCCAATCCTTTTCCCTTTCTACACGAAACTTACTCCGACATTTCGAAAATTTCCTTTTCTCCACGATAATAGATGACACGTCTACTTCGACGCGATTACACATGGTGTATTAAAAATATCCATTCGTGTGAAAATAATATACGAAAAGGGAAAATGCAATACATATCTCTAACGCAGTTTTTCTCTCGTTCTTAATTCGACCCTCGAATCCCCTTACGAAATATACGCCCAATCGCGATTTCAAAAGAAAGAAAAAATAGAATACCCTATCCTTTATCGTTTCAGAAGGAACGAGAGCGGTTCGAAGCCATCGCTACTGCTCGATCGTCGATCCAGAGCGTTCCTCGTTCGGAGGGAAAGAGCTGCCTTAGGGCAGGCGGGCAGGCTCGGCAGCTCGGTGGCCGGTGCTACTCCGGCAAACCGCTACCAAAAAACCAGACGGGCTACCGAAGAGAAGCCGATCGTCGCCATCTACGCGCAGGGAGCTGGAAGCGAACGCTTCATCGGGAGGGGGACGCGTTGAAAATCCGTGCAACTCTCGGTCGAAGCTTAGAAAGCAGCAAAGAGGGACACCTCTCTCTCTCGCCCTCTGAATCTCCCCGTTCAAACGTTTTCCAGGCTATCGATCGGCCTCAGCTGTTCGCCCTCCGAGTTGCGAAAGGGGAGTTGCGCCGCTCTATTTTCCGCCGAGAACTGGGGAAGAGAGAGCGGAAGGGAGAAAAAAAATCTATATGGAAGCGGCGACAGGATCCTCTTCGATCCCTCTGCACACCTCCTCCGTCCTCCTGCTTCCTCTTCTCCTTTCTCTTCGAACGAGAGAGAGAGAGAGAGAGAGAGAGAAAGTCGCGAGAGAGGCGAACGCGAGAGGCGGTGTCGCGCGACAGATTTTATCGTTGCTGGAAAATTACGGGTTATCGGCGTGGTGATTAATGAGCCTGCTTCGTATATCGGACGGTAATTAAACGCGTGGTAATTTGTGCGCCGCGAAAGGGAATGCGCGCGCGCCAACTCGGTTGACAGGCCAACTAGGGTTGATTTAAGGAGCTATACGAACCTATCCCCCTTTACACGACCGCGCGTCAAACCTCTCCGCTCTCCTACCTTCCTGCGCGTCGCTCGCCCACGAGCCGCCAGGATCGCTTTTAAAAACCGATGTTTCGTAATTAGGCGTCCCAACTAACCAGTCTGCACGAAATTCTTCTATACCGAAGTTAAAGGACTCGAAATCCCGCGGCGGCTTTCCTATCGGCCGATAAACAAAGCCTCGTAACGAGAGATGCGAAAAAACCGACTTAACGTCACGCAGGGAACGGTTGGAAGGATTTTACAAGGCTCCTAGATCCCTTTTCGAACGAGAGCCCTTTCGGCGAGGCCGCGGAAGCGGGGTGCCTTCTTCATCCCCATAGAAACCAGTCGTCTTCAAGAGCGACTTGACGATTTTATGGAAACGATTATTAATTATTGTATATAAGAAAGAGAGGATACAGGAAGAATTTTGTTTTCTACGCATCGAGTGAACGATTTATCGCTTCGTTTCGAGCGCGACACATTCGTTTCGTTCGATCAGAGACGCAAAACAATTCGTTTAAGAGTCGGGTAACGACGAGCCGAGTGTGAGGGGTTCAGGACGTCGCGATCTAGTTAGCGCGATCCATCGTTCCGATTGGCGTGTAATCGATTGGTGGCAAGAGGGGGGAGTGGGAATTCGCTGAATCACCGGGACCGCCGCACGATGATAACGGCCGATGCCCTTCGCCTTTGCTTCGTCCGCGCTACCACAACTCGCCGATCTTATCCGTCTCTTAATAAGACGTCAATTCTCCGCTTTGACCACGCGACGCAACTCCTCTTTCTTCCTTCCCTTCCCTTGCGAAATAAACGGAGGAGACGCGGTTTCGTATAGATATCATTGGATCTGTTAATTACCATAGGTTAAGACGTGGAAGGATGAAAAAGTATAATTTCGACGCTGAGAGGAAAGCAACGATTCTCTTTCAGCCTATCTGCTCAACGGCTTTTCTCCCCGTCCGATTTTAAAATATCGAAAAAATGAACTTACAACTTTTTACACGCTCATTTACACATTTTTACCGCATTTTACGATGCTCTTTTACAGCTTGTTTAAGTTTCTTTTTCTCTCTCTTTTTGTATATTTACTTCAGCATAAGAGCGATCGAGATAAAATATATCTCGATCTAATTCCGAAAAAAAAGAAAAGAAACGAGCGGGAAAAAGAAGCCGAGACTCGAAATAAACCTCCAATATCTTTCTGTCGTTCAAACGAAATAATTTCCCCCGCGGTTATTCGATCTCCAAAAGCGTATTCTCCTTCCAAATCGGTCCCTCTCGTCGACAATCGTATTTCAACACTGCCAATAACGCGAAATAAACGTAATATAAAGCTCTTATTTAAATATCCAAGTAATTATTTATCCAGCGCTCCCTGCCGTTGAACGATTGCTGGAAGAACGAGGAAGAAGAGGAAGATTCCAGCTTCCAGCTGAACAATAATCATTGAACGTTTGGCAAACTTTTCCGCCAATCTTTCACGGCAACACCTTTCATAAATCGGAGCCAGCCGCGGAATCATTAGCGCCGATCCGCGACTATCGATCTATCTAAAAAGGAGCCAACAGCTGGAGAGATATCGAGAGGACGTTGCTGGTTCGAGTTGGCCACCTGTACACCGGGTGCACAGGAGGAAGAGAGGAGGAGACGTTCGATGCGGGTGGATTCCGTTCGAGCGAAGGGTTGCAATCATTTTACTTTTCTTCCGTGGTGGTTAAAGCGTCTAAAACTTTAATTCTATCGACGGTGGAAAAGAAAAAAAGAAAAAGAAAAAGAAAGATTGGTTCAGAGACGATTGGTCGCGCGGGGAACGAGGAGGATGAAGCGGTGGCTCGTTAGCGGGAAACAAATAGCTGGCTCGTTTAACATTTGCTCCTGCCTCGCTACTCGCTCTCGATTCTTTGCGTCACGCTAGTGGCTAGTGGCATTCCGCGAACTAATAACATTGACCGCGTAACAAGCAGCGTCGTTTGCAAACCGTTTTACTCGGTGCAACGACGTTTGATAATGCGACCACGCTCGTAAAATCCTCTCCGCCGGCCAGATAAAGCCCGGCTCTAAGGTAATAACTGGAACGCCTCCAACGTTCCGTCCAGAATGCAAATTCTCCGATCTTTCCAAAGCTTCGCGCCGCGGAAACCCTCGTATTTCTTACGGATCGCTGGAAAATCGCGATCGAAAAGAAATTCGCTTCTTCTTGCTTTTTCTTTTTTCAACGAATTTGGAAAGGAAAAAATAAGTATATTATCGAGTTTTTTTTTTCCTCATCTCAAGAAGAATGGTTTGTAGTTTGGAAGTTTGGAAAGGAGAAAATAGGTATATTCTCGAGCTTTTTTTTTTCTCAACGAATTCACCTCGAGAAGAATAGTTCGAAAAGGAGAAAATAAGTGTAGAGCTTTGTACAGAAGAGACGTTGAAGAAATTTATTAATTTCGAAAGAAAAAGCCGAGTTTTCGCTTCAAAATTGCCGGCTCGAAGCGAAGGGATTCGAAGAAACGTGTACCTTGGTGAAACGATCGTTTTTCACGTAGATACGTTCTAAAGAGAGTCGGCAGACGCGAGAACTCGTTGCGCAAAGGTGTCTCGAAGCCGCATTGGAAGAGTCATGGCACCGCAGTGCAGCAGGACTGCAGCCTCGCAGCCCCGTAACGACTGGCTCCTTCTTCGCTGGGACAGGATATCGAAGGAAACTCGAGAAAAATCCTCGATGCAAAACTCCTCGTTCTCGTCGTAAGTAAACCAAAGTATCGGAGAAAACACGTTTTCAATCAACGTATTTCTTTAATATTCGATGGTATTGAAATCCGGCAAGAAAAGGTGCGGACGCGATTAGAAGGATCGGAAAACAGATACTTGTTACTTTCTTACGTAACCGGAGTAGATTGAAAATTGACGAGCGAAGGAAATGGGAAAGGGGAGGGAACGAGTAACTTTTCCGTGAGAGATCGTTTCACGTAGTTTTTGTACAACGTAATTCCCCGACTAAAGGATATCCTACGGTTAAAAATAGTGTCTTTCCTCGAGCGATAACGCGCATACCGACCCGTACTACCGTGGAAAGAATCTGGCGAGAGGAACGTAATGCAGCGTAATTGCGGGTTAATTCGAGACGAGGCGAGAGGCGTGGGCGATTTCTCGAGTTCGTCCGCCAAGTTTTGTCTGTCCGCCTTCTTCCTCGCCCGGAGAGGAATTGATTTCCTGGAACGTCGCGCTCGATTTTTTTTTCTTTTTCTTCTCCTGACGCGGAAAAGCGAGCGTCGAGAAAGGCGGGAAAGTGATGGCCGTTTAAAAAATCGGGGTAATAAAGTAGAAAAAAAAGTAACGGCTAATTATTTGGTTACTTATACAGACGGTTGGACAACGATCATTTATTATTCTCTCTCTCTCTTTCCCGATTGTTGTTCCGTTGTTAATTTCCCTGCTTCTTACCGATAAATGACCGATTTAAGTTGATCTCGAGTGAAACATTAGGCTAATAACTTATCCGCGATCAGTCGCGCAAGGCAGAAATCGTTGCTCGTAAATTAGAATAATAACAGCCGTGAGAAGGAGAGAAACGAGGGAGGGAAAAGTGAAATGTAGCGAGACGGAAGAGCGCCGGTTCTCCGTTCAGCCTCGAAGAAACCGTGGAACGCGCGTTTTGATAGATTTTTCCTCGACACGCACACATAGATAGAATAGAAACACGCTTTCGTTCTCGGTAACTCGATCGACTTTGAACCACCCTCGATAATTCTCTTCTCTTCGTTTGGACCGATTAGTCGTTTGAACGCGATCGAAAAATAAAAAATCGTTTAAAAATACGCAACAACGATTTTTCGAAATTGAGAGCGAAAAGGTTAGAAAAGGGGGTAAAAGCAGGACGAGAAGGAGAGGAAAGAAGAGAGGTGAAAAAGGGAGATCCGTGGCCCGATTAGTCGTTTGAACGCGATCGAAAAATAAAAAAGCGTTTAAAAATACACAACAACGATTTTTCGAAATTGAGCGCGAAAAGGTTAGAAAAAGGGGTAAAAGCAGGACGAGAAGGAGAGGAAAGAAGAGAGGTGAAAAAGGGAGATCCGTGGCCCGATTAGTCGTTTGAACGCGATCGAAAAATAAAAAAGCGTTTAAAAATACACAACAACGATTTTTCGAAATTGAGCGCGAAAAGGTTAGAAAAAGGGGTAAAAGCAGGACGAGAAGGAGAGGAAAGAAGAGAGGTGAAAAAGGGAGATCCGTGGCCCGATTAGTCGTTTGAACGCGATCGAAAAATAAAAAAGCGTTTAAAAATACACAACAACGATTTTTCGAAATTGAGCGCGAAAAGGTTAGAAAAAGGGGTAAAAGCAGGACGAGAAGGAGAGGAAAGAAGAGAGGTGAAAAAGGGAGATCCGCGGACTAATTAGCCGTCTGAACGCGATCGAAAAATAAGAAATCGTTTAAAAATGGCGGTACGATTTGTCGAAATTGAGAGCGAAAAGGTTAGAAAAGGGGGTAAAAGCAGGACGAGAAGGAGAGGAAAGAAGAGAGGTGGAAAAGGGAGATCCGTGGTTCGGATAGGGCAACGGCTGGGCTCGGTTGCGCGCCTTAATAGAAACACCCACGCTCTCATTATGCGGATATCGTAAACATTCCCCTCATATGCCGCGTATGCAAATTCCCTCCCTCTTACCCTTGTTTCCCTGTTTCCCTCGGAACGGTGGAGCAGTTTGCACGCCATCGCGTAAAGCAGTCCGCGTATCGCTAGTTACACAGCCCTCTCACCGCTCGTGGATAAAAATTATTTAATAGTTACGAATAAAATCACTTCGAAATATATAAACAATCGAAAACTATTGTAAACTGGATCAATCGTAATACGAACAAACGTTGAATATCCACTCGGTAGAAACTCAAAGTAGCTAAGAAAAACGTATATAGCACGTATCGTGAGAGATCTCTGGTTAGATTTTCCACGTAGTTGAAAAGTTTAATGTACGGAACGAACCTTTTCTCGATCAATTCGAATTTTTCCATCTATCTCCTTTACTCTCCTTATCGAAAAAGAGTCTCTGACCGTAACGTTTCTCGATCGATTTTTCTTTCAAAATTAAGCATTTGGATCGTTGGTGGGGGAGAGAATCAATTGGATGGTGAACGAGCGGGAAAATAATCGCAGCGCGACGATTCGAGTGCAGATTTATAGGTCGTTTCTCTGGGACGATTCACGGGCACGCAAAACGATCGAATTGGGGAGGGTATCCGTGGTTGTAGATACGCAAGATGGGGAAAATGGAGATGGATGGTAATTTATGCTAATTTCTTGCCCGATCAATGGGATACGAGGGAGATCGATTCGCGAGGAAAGACGGCTTACGCTCCTCCTCGCCTCGCTTCGTAAACAGTGACGCGTGAAATTTCGTTTAATGACGGAGTAACAGGTAGCCGTTTGATTAGCATGAGGTTACAAATGTGAAAATGTCACGCCGCGGGTTACGCAAATGTTTGTCCCCGAGGATAAACAGTTTTGCGCGCGTCGCCTCGATCGGATTTGTTTATCCGTCGTATATCAAATGGAAATCACGGACGTAATATAAATCCCCCACGCGATACGAAAATACGCGCGTGCACGCGACCTCCCCCCTCCCCATTCGTCCAATTTATCGATCGCAACGAGCGAAATTCCATTCCTCGTTCGAGCCTCGTTGCGTTTCTCTCGAGAAGAGAGAGAGAGAGAGAGAGAAAAATGCCCGTCCATCACCNGCGCTAGAATCGTCTTACCGCGATCCGCTCGAATCCAGTTCCCTCCAAGCTTAATTGGCCGTGTTGAAGAGCGGCTTCTCGTCTAATCGCGCTCATTTAATATCCATCGTGCGCGGCTCGTCGCGTTTTACAAGCCCATTACGCGTTATTTAGCATCGTGCCGGTGAAAACTTTCCACGATCCCGTCCACGATTAGGCAAACCTACTAGTCCGTCGTCGGGACGATTCACTGGCATCTGGCGCGTAATCGCGAGCGGATGGCAACGGATGGGAGAAA
>NW_006263721.1:184914-189167 GCF_000469605.1 Apis dorsata | reverse complement strand
GGGGGGGGGGGAAGAGGGCGACGACGAGTGGCAAATTAGCCGGTACGAGCGAAGCGATCCCAAAAGGGTTTCGAACGGTTTTGAGCAACAAGGAATTGAACGAAGGGGAACACTCTCTGGCGGAATTCGTTTTAAGAATTCCATCATCAGAAGGAGGAAGAGAAGGAACGTGTCGTTAAGTTGAATCGAAATGGAAAAATTTTTCTTCGTCGTTTCCCTTTTTTCCTTTCTTTCCTTCTTCCTTACCTCGTTTCGTTACTTCGACCTTGCCCGCTTCCGTGTCTCGCGTGCGTGCATTCGTGAATCGGAGGCAAGGCCGCGCAAAGCAACGGAGAAACAAATAGAAGGAAACCGCGCGCGTGATTCAACGATTCGAACGGCGATCCGCTGGATCGGAGTTGAACGAGGAGGGAGTCGAGTACGGAGAGAAAAAAGGAAAATGGAAATTTCCAATTAGAGGCGGCTGAGAACGATTAATTAACGGAACCATGGCCCTTTCTCGACCATCCCTTCCAGAAAACGAGGGACGTGTGACGCCCGGAATAGAAAATAACCGCGGCTACGAAATTCCAGCAACCGTTTCGACCGTTCTCTGGAATCTTGGTTAATCCCCCGATACGGATTTGCTTATTTTCCCCTCCGTCCCCGCCTTCGCTCCTAGGAAAACACGCCTATCTTCTCCCCACGCGGGGACAATCTCTCTCTCTCTCTCTCTCTGTTTCTTATAATATTGCTCTCTAATAAATATGGATTTAATCAACCTGGTCGCCAGTATCGCTAATCAGCATGTTCGACAAGCGAGGAGATTGCGATCTCGATTTTTTCTTTCCTTTTTTTCTTCTTTTTTCATCACTCGATCGTGTCCAAGGAATCCCACGATTATTATTACGTTGGCAGCGGGTTGCTCGTTACGCGAAACTTGACAAGAATTTCTGGTTGTAACGCAATCGTTCTCGGATGCGTGCGTATGTCGCCAAAACAACGGGGGCACACGCACGCATTTCCGCAATAATATTATCGCATTCTTTCGCGATCCGGCGCGAGTCCTCCACGAGGAACGTCGAATCATCGTTTTTTTTTTTTTTTTTTTCTTCGACTCGTCGTTTCTTTCGAACCGAAGCTAAAAGAAAAATAATATTGGCTCATCGATTAATAGCGTTCGATGAACTTTTCAAACTTTCGATCAAACTTCTATCTACGTTAAATTTAATCGTTGCGGAAATTTGAGATAAGATATCCATCGAACGAATCGAAATTAATTTAGGGAGGGTATGTATTTTCACACGTGTTTTCTGCATCTTAATTCCTCCAGCACCGCGTTCAACAAAGAAGAGATAATACTTTGCGAAACGATAAAGCGCGTGACCATTTATCACGTGTACTCGTTTAAAGATTATGATAATACAAATTGGTATAACTCGACAAGAAATTAAAAAAATCCTTGAAGATTCTTAATGCTGAATTAATAATTTTTACATATTTTAAATCGGAAATTTCCGCTCGATACGTGCATTATGTTAAAACGCCTCGCTTATCGAGGAAAAAGAAACAAAAAGAAGGAAGAAGGAAAACGACGAGAATGGAAAAGACGAAGAGAAGGACGATTTGTGGAAAAATCGATGTTTCTACGTGACTTTTGACATGGGGAGGAACGCGTCGCTCCCATAGACAAATCCGATCAATCGTCAATGATACGTCGCAATATGCGCACAAATGAAGACATCCGCCATTTACCATAGCAATTGCCGTGTAACTAATAACGAGAATGTTTACTCGTGTTGGCGCCTCAAATTGGCGACCCACGATTAACACGCGCCATTATAATAAATCTCTAATTAGATAGGTGAATTCTATGAAAAAGAGCGAAGGCAAGCGAGAGCGTTCGTTTAACCAATCTTTTCTTCTTCTTCTTCTTCTTTTTCTTTGTCGATTAACCGTGGAGAACCGCAACCTGTTCTGCCGATTATCGCGATCCTAGTTGCGATATCTAGGGGAATTCTGTTTGGTAATTGGGGAAACCGAGAAAATTCGTTTCTTTCATTTAACTCGAGTTTAAATTGTTACGAATTTATCGAGAGAACGATCGATCAGATGATCTATCCTATCTTTCCATAATCGCGCATCTTACATCACGTTCCTTCTGTTGACACTCGTTCAAAGATACACACGACTTCCCCGTAGAAAATTATCGATGACTCTTTCGAGTTAGAACGAAAGAATAAAAATGCGTTCGATTATCGAGAATTTCTCGTCTCGAGAAATGATCGAACCGAAATAGAAATTTGTTGGGGAAAAAATATAAAGGAGTATAATTCTTCCTACTCGTAAGACAATGTGTCTTCACTCGTCGACGATCCTTAACCGATTCTTTAACCTTAAGCGAACGCGACGAAATGGAATGAGACTTTTTTTATAAGCCGTCGTTGTGCTGAATCTCGACTCGTCGATGATTTACGTAGCCTCGAAAAGGGGAAGGAGAAAAAAGAAGAAGAAGAAAGAGGAGAGGATAGAAAAGAAGGAGGAGGAGGGAAAAAAGCGTTGAATGGCACGATAAATATTTGTCGATGCGTTAAAAGCGCAACAAAGTGTCGGGGGTTCTCGTAAACCGGAGAAATATACCAGAGTTTACAGGATTATCCGTGGCAGAATCGGGCGGGTGCGAGTGTACATCGGCTCTCGTCGGGCGAAACACACGCGGGTTTCCCCTCGAGCGGGGAGGAACGCGCGACGCGTCCTACATAAATCACGGCCACGACGTCGAAACAGCCTTTTGAAATTATGTAGGGCCGACCGAGGCGGAATCTAGCCGCGGATTTTCAAAGTTCCCAAAGAAACCGAGATATCACCGGTATCATCTAGATATCGAACTCGTAGTCGTCCATTCTTTTCTCCATTATTTTCTCCGCCAGTTTTTCCAGGTTAAACCGCGCTCCCGATTCCAGGTGTTCGCCGCCTCTATCATCGGGCCGGAAACCACCGGGTGTCCTCGAGTGGAAAACGTCCTTTCGTCGTTGCGGATACGTCCTCCGCCGAGGCAAGAGTTGAGGAGGATCCTCTTTTTCCTTCGAATTACAAGTTCGTCGATGCGAGACGAGACGAATCGAACAGAACAGAGAGATGCTTCCAAGCTTTTATATTGTTTTCGGTGGCAAATTGTCGATAATCGCGAAATAAATCTCGAAAATCAAGTTTTTAGATAAGATCGATTGGATAAAGAAAAGAGGAGGAGAAGAAGAAGAAGGAACGAGAGACTTTATAATTTTAAATTTTAATTATGCGATACGATATTTTATACTTTTCTTTTTTATCGCATTTACCGCAAAAAAACCTAACGTTGGAATTAATTTCGCGGAGTAGAATTATCAATTTATATCTTCGATCTTGTTTAATTTCCAACCGTGTTGCACGTAATCGTTCGATCGAAGCTGAATCAATCATAATCCAATTAGAAAAGAAATAGGTTTGTTTTAAAACTTCTTCGATTGTTTGCAAGTGGGAGCGAATTCCATGCAAGAGATAGAAGTAAAAAAATATAAAACGAGTTTTTTTTTTATTAACAAGTAGCGACAACATATAGATACAACTCGAGAAAATGCAATTAAAGAGTCTGGTAACTACGTCACCAGATATCGTTCCTCGAAATGTTAATAAATCGATAAATACGTCAAGCAAAATCAATACGAGATAATCGTTTCACCGGACGTGTCGATACAAGTGGCGTGGCTGACTCATCTCGAGCTTCATCCCGTCACCAAGAAAAAGCAACACCTCTGAGATACGTAAATTACGAAACGAGGAAATGCGTGGAGCGAGAAACGGCGCGGTTCAAAAGTAGCGCCGAAACATGGCCGAAGCAGCGCCAGCGGAGAAATTACTCGAAAACGATATTTGCCGCGGCGATCGAAGGAACGATTCCTTCCCTGGCGCCAGACGAGCCGATAAAAAATTCCCAATGACATTCACGGTCTCCCCGAGCGAGAAACCATTGGTCGATTTCACTTGGTGCCACTTTGATCACCATCGGCGAAAGAAACGCCCTCGAAAACCGGTGATTTCGAGATCACCGATCCTCCCGAACGTTTCTTTCTTATTCTCTCTCTCTCTGTTCTCGCGAATTTCCTCCCTCGTCGAATCGGCCGCAACTCCGTCCAGGTTACCGTTAAACGAGAGGAAAACGTTGCTTACGAACGAATCAATTTTATTTCACCTCGGGCGGGATTATTGGAACACGATGAACGAAAGAGGAAGGGGCG
>NW_006263721.1:183456-184336 GCF_000469605.1 Apis dorsata | reverse complement strand
ATGAAGGCTCTCGAATAACGAATGCCGGCTCATTACTCGGTCATAAGGGGTTGAATTTACGCGACGTGTATGTGTATATATATATATAGAAGAATAGCATAGCGGGACGAATAAAATAGCAATTAGCCTTATACGGAGGTTATATATGTCCTTAAGGAACGCAGGGATCGGCGTATCGGAATTCCGGTTAAATTGCGAAAAATTCGCGGAAAAAAGTAGCGCGAGCTGGGCAGGCAAGATCGATTCGATCGCGCGTGGAAAAGAAAGAGGGGAAGGGAACGCGCGGCATCTCGGAACGGGGATTGAAACTGGGAAGAAAATTTCCGATTAAAGCTTGTTCTCCGCCCACGAGCGCCTTTTCCGGTCGTTGCTCACCCGAGCCGACTCCGCCACGCGGAACGATTAAACGCTTCGCTTGGATCGCTCGGATCCCGGCATAGGTGAATGGAAAAGGAATGTGAGAAAATCGCGTAGCAACCAACAGCCAACTTGGAGCGCATCGCGTCTCTATCCACCGCCAACGCGTCCCTCGTGAAAAACCGATTTCTCCCCGTTCATTGGTTTACTCGCCAATTACGATTTTCACGTCGAATTTTCGCGAAGAAACGTTAAAAGCCGCTGTGGAGGACTCCAACGACGGGCGAGACGAGGGGGGAGGAGAGAAAAAAGGTGGCGCAAGAACGGGAGGAGTCGAATACTCGCGATTCCTCGTCAAGGATCGGTTGGCCAACGGACGGAGGGGACGGAATTCTGGTGGTTATCGGGAGACGTTCCGAGATCTGGCATTACAATGTTAACGGGAAAAACGACGCGATTGACCGCGGTACGCCGCGATGCGCGAAATTTTTGCCACGATAAAAATCAATGGAACAAGCTCCTC
>NW_006263721.1:182834-183431 GCF_000469605.1 Apis dorsata | reverse complement strand
CTCTGTCTTCGTTTGCCTTCGGCCAAAGGGGAAAAACGGCGGATGCAGAAGCGGATCTCGGCTCTCGACCGACACCGTTTTCTTCCCTTCTCCTCTGGAAAGACTTGCAACAATCACAGTGATTCTACTCCTTTATCAACGAGTTGTACCCTCTTACGACGTTCGTGAATTCAAAAATTGATATTGTCTCCCGATATTCCTCCTATTTTTCGTTTTCTCCGTTTCCCCCGATCTCCCTTCTCCCCGTGCACGGAGACCATCGATCGATCCCGATGAGGACGGCTAGTTATTATTTTTAACCGCTGTCGCAGAACTTGGTTATTACTTCACGCCACACGATATTCATCGAGTGTCGGTGTATTTTTAAAATTTTTTTCCTCCTCCCGCTCGCACGCTCGGCGAACCGTCGAATCGCCGAGCTAAATGCCGCGACTAATTATCGGACGACCCGGCGCTAATTTATCCTCGCTTCCAATCCCTCGAACCCAGCCAGAGACGTCCAACGTTTCCGCCCGATTATCGTCCAACAAATCGGAACGTAAATAACGGTATACAAGAAGGAGAAGAAAGAGGAATATCCCCAAGAAATAATCGATC
>NW_006263721.1:177877-182589 GCF_000469605.1 Apis dorsata | reverse complement strand
AAAAAAAAAAAAAAAAATCTCTCGTCGAGAAATCGCAACCCAAGATCGGAAAATTAAACGATGTAAAATCGAGGATTGCGATAGAAGAAGAAGAAGAAGAAGAAGAAGCTTGGATCGCAACAACGGGAGCAACGGGAGGAGGGATCGTTTCTAAAACAGTGCTTCTACTAAGGACGGGGCGCAGGGATGCGCGCAATCCCTGGACAGGTGCGGCACACGCTGGGGCGCCCACCGTTAATGGGATCTTGGCCTGTTCCGCCGTCTTTCCGCACCCATCAGCCGTTGCGATAATCGTCGCATAAAGTGGACACATTATTGCGTTATAGGTATCCGTGGCGGTATCGCGAGATATTACGGCTGTACCACGAAGCTACGTAATGGTGGCCCCACGCGACGTTATCCTCGAGGGAGGAATTCCTTGCCTCCGCTCGCTGCTAAATTGGCAGAAATAAACGCGGAGAAAAAGAAGGTTGGGAAGATGGCGGCCGCTAGCCACGACCTGGCTTACCGCCTGTCCGCCCTCGCCCCTCTCTGCATTCTTTACGACTAATCATCGCGAGGAATTATACCTGGCATTCGTGACAAGTTCGTAAATTTCTTCGTCCAACGCGGCGAGCGGACGAATTAGAGAGACCCCGTTCCGAGACGCGTCCCCCCTTCGAAAGCGAGAGATGATTGGGCGATCGGTTGTTAAAGAATTTCTGGGAACGTTCGTCCAAATTTTCACGAGTTACGACTTTTTTTCTCGAAAGAAAAAAGACGAGAGATCCGTTTAATCCCGGCCGGCCGATTAATAACATTTTGACACTCGAGATAAGGCGAGGTACGGGGCGATAAGCGACGGAAAGCGGTGATAAGATACGGAAGCTCGGAAGATTCTTGATCGATCGAGGCGAAGCTACCTGTGCGCGATCCTCTCCTATATCAGATACACCGAAACGAGTTGGATCGAAATGAAAATCAGATAAGAAATCAGATACGTGACCATCTGTAATCGCCAGATACAGATACGATCGAACCGATTACCGTCCTTGGCAAAGGCGAAGCAAAGCCGTGGGTGGTAAAATATTATTAACTGGAGGGAAGAAACGCTGGGGATAATGTGTACGCCGTGTCGAAAGGCGTGGAAGCGGTTGATCGGTGTTTCGGCAGGACCTGTTGCGTCGAGAGGATGCGTGGGTGGACGCGAGAGCTCGAATCTCCCGATGGATCGAGCGCGTATTCTCGCGGTTTCACGCGCGTTGGCGGACACGGCTGCTTTCTAAATCACTCACTGCCACTCCATACTTCCACTCGAATCTCTCTCTCTCTCTCTCTTGTTTTCCTCCGCTCACCACTTCCCCTCTCGTCACTCGTCGTCGTCGTCGTGGAGACGAGTAACAATGTCCCGAATGACCGTCTATTTTCGAGTGGAAACGTCCACCTCCCGGCGAATCGTAAACCCGTCAAAATGAATCCATTAAACCGTGAACAGGTACACACCGACCAACTTTGTAACAGCTTCGAGGAACGCGACACGAATAAATCTTCGAAGCGTTCGAAGCAGGAAGCGTTTTGCGCGGGAAGGAACGCTAGACACGGAGTTGAGATATTCGAATCAAGTTTTCCAATTTAACCAACATTGAACGTTTACTTCGAGGACCGAGTAAAGTAATCATCGATTCGAGATGATTCTCAAACGAAAAATGAATAAATTGTAAAGAGAAAAGAAAAGAATGGAAGAAAGGAATCAAAAGTACGCGAAAAGTATGCGAAGCTACGTTTTGGCTACTATCCTTGGCTATCGAGGGAACAGCTCTCTCCGGTCGAGAGAGGCGCTTCTTATCTGCCAATAACGAATGGGACACGCTATCTCACCAACCTCCTAGATGGACTTTCGTCGTAAACCGAGAGTCCAGGAATTTAGGAATCCGAGAGGAGTGGAGGAAACGAGCCGACCAGGGGAGGGGAGGGGTTGGGATTGAAAGATAGAAGGCGTGGTGACGTCGATAGCGTGACGTCCACCACCTAGATCTCGCGTAATTAGCGAACCGAACAATTTTTATTTGGGAACGGATCGAAAACGGTGACGGTTCTCAATGAAACGTTCGTTCGAATCATCGAAGCAATTTTTAAATCTTTCTTCATCGACGAGCCTTATCGAAAACGTGTTAAAAATGTAATTAATCGTTTGAGCAGAAGACGAGTGGTTTTCGACGAAGGAACTAATCGAAAGGTGGCTCGATGTTTCGTTTCAGAGGATCGAGAAACTGGAGCGATCACTTGATCAATTGACCGTACAAATGGAACGTTTGATAGACGGCACTGGGACGGATAAATCGAAGCTAGCAATGGAAGCGTTAATTGGAGGTATAAGTTAGAATTTCAGAAGGAAATTCCGGATAGATCGTCCCAGTTAGAAAAAAAAAAAAAAAAAGAAGAAAACATCCATGGCAATGATTCGCAAGCATCGAACTACTTCCGTATCTGGTTACCCGCTTCCCTTAAAGATTAATTCCAGGCGTAAGACGTTGTTATCGGGAAAGGACGTGGTCGAAAAATATCCGGAGATGCAGAAAGAAATATCGTACTTTCGAGCTATCCTAGAACAACAACGATGCTAAGAGAGAATTTTTCATCTCGATGAGATCCAATAGAGTTATCGATATATATATCCAACAATTTCGAAGATCGACGTTTTAAGATTAAATCAAGAGAGGAAGAAGGAATTTTGTTTAAAAATCGTTTCGAATCTCGAAGAATTTGAAAGAAAAAAAGGAAAGTGTTCTCGGGTGTCGATGAACCAGATTGAGAACCCCTTTGAAAGAAGGGTCTCCCAGGATTCCGATGACGACGAGACTTTAGGAAGACGACCTACTTCGCTCGTTTGCATCGGACCCGAGGCGGCACGTTCTCCTTTTTCTTTTCCCTTCTTCTTCTTCTTCTTCTTCTTCTTCTTCTTCTTCTTTTCGTTCCCTCCAAGACTGCAGGTAGCCGAGATGACATAACGGGCCAATCGTTGCAAAGGGCAAAGTCCCGAACGAGAGGACAAATAGTGCGCGTAACATTTATTATTTCGCGGTGGACTAGGTGTGAAAGAAGAGGAGAATGGAAGAAATGGATACGTGGACGAAGCAAAGATGGAGCGGAAGAAATCTATGGATACTATCCTCGAAATTATTTACCACGATAATTTAAAGTCTCTGGTACTCTGCCACGATCCAATGATTTTACGTATTCACGTTAGAAAAGTCTAGATTTATTCTTGTCTCCTTCTAATTAAATTATTCGAGACGTGATACAATGGAATTCAAAAAGAACAGAGTCAATCGCGTTCGTAATAAAAAACGCGCTATTTCCGACCCCGATGATAGATTCGATGCATTAATGCTTATTTCGAGATCGGTCCAATAAGAGAAACCGATCTTGTGCGTAAGAAGCGTATAGCAATTAGCCGGAGCGCTGGAACCGCGTTAAGTATAACGCTTCAGATCGCTTTTTCCTCGTCGGTTGCATCGAAATTCCAGCAAAAAGAGAAGGGGGAAAGAAAAGAAGAAAGAAAGAAAAATAGAATTACACGCGGGTTTACACTCGAACCTGCTATAAAGCAAGTGGTAAGTAAGTAACGAACGCTCGATCTCGATTTCCGACGTGAACGAGCGTTCGAGAAACAATTTCGAAAGATGGTCGAACAAAATCGAGGCGGTCGATGGGTTTCGGTCACGCGAACAATCAAAAAATCACGTGTGTTATTAACGCAACACCTATTTACATCGGATCACAACGGCGAGGATCCTTTTCCAGGATCGAGATGGAGAAATTACGAAAATGGAAATCCATTATTCAAGGACATTCTTCTTCTCGTTATCGCGACAACTCGAAATTGTTTTGCCGTTGACTTCGAGGCTCGTTCATTCATAAATGTCGATCGGAAAATTCAACTCGACGATTAATCGCGATAAGCTCGAAACTCGGCGAGATCGATAATATCTTGCGTCCACTGCGGAAAATTGGGGAGGGGATCGGTAAGAATTAGGAGTGAGATAAAAAAAAGAACGTAGCGTTAATAAACCCTTATCACCCTGATAATGAGTCGAGTACCGATTACTTTCTCGCGGTCCCGATATTTAATGCCTCTCTATCACACGTTATCGATAAAGGCGATCTCGTATCGACGCTGTCTCGATTCGAATCGATAATTATCCGGTGATTTGTTGCGGGTCTCCGCTCTCCGGGGCTGATTTACACCGGTAATAATATCACACCTCGTACACACGTCCGATTCCTTTATTAAATAAATCGTGGATTCGTTGGATAATCTATATCGAATCCAATATCGAACGTCTTCCAATATCGAACGAGGAAAAAACGAAGATTAAAAAAAAAAGAAAGAGAGAGAGAGAGAGAGAGAGAAAGATCGCGATATTACCTTAACCGACACGTCGTTCCCTGGAATCGATTGCGAGCACCGGCATCAACGTGCTCGTAGAGAAACTATCGAAGATCGATACCCTTTCGCTCGAGCCTCCGGAGAGGCGCATGAAAGTACCTTTTAAAGGCGGTGTGTGCAGCACAATGGAGAGTCGCGGAGACGGAACATAAGGCGAAGAAAAACTGTCGGTAGAATATGGAGGGCCCGCACGGCGGAGAAGAAGAAGAAGAAGAAGAAGAGGAAGAAGAAGAAGAAGAAAGAGGAGGAGGAACAGGCGAAGAAGTAGCAGCGGAGAGAATTT
>NW_006263721.1:175217-177643 GCF_000469605.1 Apis dorsata | reverse complement strand
ACCCGCGCGAGAGGAGCCGCGGGTCCCCGAAGAGAGGAGAAGACCGAGCATAAGCAGTTAGGGTACCTGCACGAACAAATAACGGAGAGGTGGGAGGGCCGCGATACCTACAAATGAGGGGCGAGAGAGAGGGCGGAGAAAGAGAAACCTCTCCGGGAGAGGTCCACCGCTCGTAACAGGTGTACCGGAGTGAATCTTCCTCTTCGGGATTGCGCCCTCTGCGCGCACCTGACCCACGTACGAAACTTGCATTTACTCTTGACGGTTAATGGGATAATTTTTTCCGTCCGCCAGGTGAGGATAAGAGGGATTAATTAAGGAGAAGGAGAGGAGTAATCCGGATATACGAGATAAACGAGCGAATACAACATCAAAGATATCCAAGACTTGAACCGCGTCTTAATGCAATTTGTTCGCAGGAACTGTGTAAATAGTAGTAGTAGTAGTGTACCCGCAGCTGAGACCGTTTGCGCGAAATTATCGTTTCTGGCGATTATTAGATTTTCACGGAGACAGATGTCACCACCGATCGACCGCGCATAATAAAAATATACGGCGGGGTATGTATCGACGGGTATGTACCGACTCGCTCGATATAACTTGTCAAGAGATACCTTTTTTGGGAACCACTGCTCGCCAACGAGCCAACGCGAGAGGGAGAGAGAGAGAGAGAGAGAAAGAGAGAGAGAGAACGATCGAGCATAAGCCCATCTCGAGAACGAGAAGAGGACCAAGATCCGATCGTCGATAACGCCTTCTCTCCGTCCCTCCATACAAGTAACATATGTGTATACACGCAACAGCGTAGAGAGTAAAGGTATAAGTCGGTCGTTCTTCATTTTCGGCCTCGGTGTGGTTGCGCTATCGATATCTCGATGCATTCCCATCCTGTCCGGATCTATCTATCTACGCACGGTTGGCCGAGTTCGTGGGAGGGAGGGAGAAAGAAAGATCGAATACCTGTTGGCGCGCGGATCGAATAAACGCGAAAAAGGGAGCAGCAAGAGCGGCGCGTCGTTGACGAGGGAAGGAGGAGGGCGATGCGAAGAGGAGGAAGAGAGAGAGAGAACGAGCGTCCATGTATCGCGAGGCACACTCGTTAAGTCCGGTAGCCAGCCTCTTTGGCGACTTCGCGATTGCGGCAGCTACGCGTACACCTACTTAACGACTCGGCCCAACCCAGCTACCTGTTCGACCATAGAGAATGATCGTTTTCCTAGCGCCGACCATCGTTGAGCGGTCGTTACGGAAACGAGCAACCGCGAGTGAGGGACAAACGCCGCTCCAATAACCGGACGAACACACATTTTATCCAGACGAAGGGAATTAACTTCGAATTACGATTATCGATCCTTTTATAAGATAACCATGTTAATCGTAAGCATTTTCGAGCTGGTACTTCTTATTCCCTCCCTCCCCCCCTCCTTCTCGCTTCGTTGATTTTATAACGTGTAATACCCGGCTACGTCTCTCGATAGACGATCGTCGATCCAAATGCGGTAAAAGTTGAGACGACTTACGATCGTACACTCGCCTATCTCGCCGTGCAAATGTTTATTTTAACTCTGACATTTTTCTTTCTTCCTTTCCTTTCCTTTTTCCTCGAATTGCAGAGTGGAAGAGAAAAGAACCGGGTAACTTGACCAGGTTGCGTCGAATTATTAAAATTTCGATTCGAAATTAGAGTCTCAAATTTTTGTCGATTGCAACGCATCGCGCTCGAGGTGCAGTGCCGGCGTAAACGCGAAGAGGGGTGGCTCGGGATCGCACGTGTGCGAGGCGCAGCCTCTGAAACGAGATGCGCGACCTTGAACTCCGACTCCGGGGTCGATCGATAGGCGCCACGCGCCTCTCCTGACCTATATAAACAGTCCAGGAATTCCGGGAGAGAGAACAGCTGTGGAAAAACGTGCGCGATTTCCGCGCCAGCGTTCTCACGATCCTCGCCACTTTCCCTTCTTTCCTATGCTCGTCGCTCGGCCTCCTAACTTCAATATCTGATCCGTCTCTAGCTTTGACGTGTTAATGAGGGGAACGGAAGAGATAAAAATTACTTGTGCGTAAATTAATTGGCAATTTGTCGAAATGATTGTTAAAATGTTCGTTTAAATTTGTAATCGAAAGTTAGTTTATACTATATTTTCTTTAACGAGAGTCTCTTGAAAATTGATCACCAGTTATCGAAAGATGGAACGTCGATCCTTTCGTCCTATCGATCCACGTTGTTTCTTCTGTTGGGGAGAAATCAGCGCGAAAATCAACGGATATCAAGAGCAAATCATCCTGTTCTGAAAGCAAAGTCGATCGCTGCTGGCAGTTAACGGCCACGCGTGGGCGTTAATTACTCTGTTAAAACCAGCTCGCGTTTAGTGGGAGTTTTACACGAGATCGTGGGCATAAAACGTGGACAGATACGTGTAGCTATC
>NW_006263721.1:170631-175044 GCF_000469605.1 Apis dorsata | reverse complement strand
ATATATATATATATATCGTATGGCCAACGATAGATAGGTTTTCGTCATATTTTCCCTAGTTGATACTAAACCCCCCGTCGTCCTGCTTGTCGGCCGATCTATACCGAGTAATACATAGTTTTACGCGGCCGTCACCGCGTGGAACGTTGCAAAACGGAAATCTACAATCGATTCGATCGTAAATCTTTCGCGAAAATGAAATCTCTGCTCTGCTCGTTTATGGTTTCGCGGCTCTGGCTTACCTACGCGTAACAGGAGCGTAGCAGCTCCGCTACTGTTCTCTTGATCCATGTTTCTGGTGTGCAATAAAAAATCGTATCCGGGCAAATAATATCTCAATCGGAACGGGATAAGGACAAGCAAGATTTCCGATAATAACACGCCGAATGAAAGCGGTCGGCCGATAAAACAATTAATCGAATCGACACGCTTATCCGGCTCTCGTTAAAGCGGTTACTCATTAACTGGAAACATAGCCCGCCGTAAAATCTGCATAATAATACGGTTCGTTTATAATATCTCCTCGAAACGGATTCCACGTTTTAACGTTTTGATTCCCCGCTCAAAAAATCCTGACACGTGTTTACTCTCGTCGGGATATATATTTCGATTCAGAAATTGCGGAATGATTCATCGATCGATGATTTCGTATCGATCTCGATATATCCCCCTGCAAAAGCGGAATCGAATATAATTCGGGAAGAAAGGAATCTAGGTTCCATCGTTTCGTCCAAGATCAATTTTTAATTACCATCGGTTTAATTTCGACAAATTGATCGAGTTCGTAGGATACAAATCGACGAAACTCGTGCGCGACGAACGATGAGGTGTTTAATATCGAGGAGAAGCGAAACACGCGGTTTTACGCGGTCGAGATCCATCCAACGTAGAGAGGCTGGCACAATTTCCGCCGGCACAGACGAGAGCGCTATTGATTTCTAGAGAAGCAAAGCACGAGACGAGATAGCCTCCGGTGTGCATCCTACCGCACGACCCGACCAACCTGCTAGCTGCTCGCCAACCGGGGATGATGAATTCACGGTCAAGGACGTGGTAGCAACCCCTCCAGCTTTTCTCTCGCGCAACCCTCGCTTTCACCCACCACCGACGGGGACAGCCGATCCCCGTCAACCGCTTCACGCTACGGTTAACAACTCTATCCTCCTTCCCCCTCCCTCTCATCGTCTTGAAAATACCTCCACCTCTCTCATATATACGCGTATACATTTACGCGAATCGAGACGTCGAAATGAAAAATATTTTCGTCGTTAAATATATTTTAATTCAGAAATTGCGCGCGACAACAATCGATCGAGTTTCTTTGTCAAAAAAAGAAAGAAAGTAAAGAAAGGAAAAATCGCTTTAATTTTTTTCTTTTTCTTTTTTACATTTGAAAAAGAATCCTTGGGTATATTGTTGGATTAAAAAAATTGCAAACTGCAATCCTCGCTTCCTCGCGCTTTTCTATCGCGAGAAATTTATTATTACTATTTTTTCGATCGTGGAGGAGGAAGCAAAATCTTGGCGTAGAAAGGTGGATTAGCATAAAGAAACGTTGACACCGTTTCTGGCCAACGAGACGAGAATTTATGCCGCGTTTTCGGGACGAAAGAGTTTCGGGACGAGGACGAAATAATTCGAACGATCGAGCCGATCGGTTGGAGGACATAGAAATCGTGAAAGAAATAGGCAACGCTTTACGAAAGCCGGTATACTTTCCACATAATTCTCTCAGCTCGACCAGGGACGACCAGGAGGATAATATATCGTGAAAAAGGGATTGGTCGTACGTTAACCAGCGTTACACCTGCAAACCGATGAAGAAACTTCATGGCCAGCCACCTACGCGCAGTCCTCGGTCCGAGTCTTTTACCGAGTCTCGAAACCGACGAATTAAACGGATAAAGATTCACACGGAGCCGTTTCTACCTGTTTCCTCTCCACTCGCTCTTTACGCTCGTCTTTTACTTATAACTTTAGCCTAAACTGTTTTCCAATCCTTCTCTCCAATTGCGTTTCCAATTTAATTGATATTTGCAATCCCTTCCCTTATATCCGTATATAGAGATATTCGTAATTGAATATGCATATCTCCGTTCTTATCTTTACTTTAAATATCGTTTACAAAAAGAAAAAAAAAAAGAAATCTTCTCCGACATAAATCAAAAAAAGATTATCGATAGAGATTAATGTTTTAAAATCGAATTTTTACGTTTTACCCGGTTCGTTTTCGAAAAAAAATCAATTAAGTAAACACGTACGATCGATAAAATTTTTAAACTCGATTTTTCTTCCTCTATTTTTCTTTAAATAAAATCCTTCAAATAAAATATTGCCGTCGATATTTTAATTAACGTTTACGCGCAATACGCGTATGGAAATACGCTCGTGATTGAACGTTATATTTATATGGATACCGTATATGGAAAGATGAGTGACACTATGCATCACCTTTAACCTAAATCTCGCGACGAGTTTTTCACTGGGCTCCGCCTCGTTTCACGCGGGTCAAACGTATCTTTCGATCCTTTCTTCCGTCAAGACTTTGCTCGGTTCATTAGGCCATTAGCCTAACAATGCATGGAGTGTCCTTTATGCGACGTTTACATTTGAAACGTAATAGCCACGTACTCTCTAAGCACGAACTACGAGCGCGGCAAGACTGCAATTTGCATCACATATCTCATTCCCCGCGAATGCGTACAATCTTTGTACACGCAGGTGACAATTCACCGTGTGCGTTACACGAGACCGAGAGATTTGTTCTCGCGTGCAATTAGCATAATGGTCGATCATTACGACCGGCGTCGTCCGATTTCCGTGGGCGTGTACCATCGAAATTGCGCGAGGAGCAACTTGCTCAAAGGACAAAAGATCCATCCGATATTCATCGTCGGATCAAACTTTTCGTCCACGAGATTAACGATCTCTGACAAACTCTTTCTCGACTAACTCGAAAAAAAAAGAAAAATTGTATTTATAAAAATTTTGTAGTTCGTCTTCTTCCATTCTCTTCTTCTTTTGGAAACTCCATCAATCGAAAACTTTTCTTCTAAAATTCGAATTCCATTGTGTACTTAAGAGAGAAGAAAATGGCCTACTACTCGAGAGGAGAAGAAAATTAATTAATTGTGAATAGTGGAAGAAATTGGTTTGAAATATCTTTTCCCCGGTGTTTAAAAACTTGCATCGTAGGTTTTGAAAAGCAAGATCGGACGGAATCACATCTCGCGTATCTGTGCTCGATCCAGTTTCGACGTCACGTCCAGCCCCTCGAACATACTCTACAATTTACCGCAGTCCACCACCAGAACGGGGATAGTTAAATCGTTAATCGGCGGCCATTACGACCGCCGACGATCGACATCGTCGTCTTTGTTATCGTCTTCGTCCTTCACGGCGCGTTCGCCGATTGGCTACCGAGATACCGAGGGCTCGATCTCGTCCGATCGACAATCGGATGGAAGCAACGATCAGGTGCGGCCGCCTCGAAAACGCGTGTGTACCCGTGGGGAGGCTGTAAAAGGGGAGCACAGATATGGCTGAGGCAGGCCTCGATATCGGTACAGGTACTACGGGTAAATGGTCAAGTAGATGACTATAGGCGTTTGATTAAACGCGGTAGCCGGGGAACAGCCAGCTACCGGCCATCGCCGCTTCGTTCGCGCAATTACACCGAATGGATTTCCTAATTGCAACGCCACGCAGAGAGAGATTGCTCTGTAGTTCGATCATCCCGAATGGAACGAAATACGCCAACTTCCGATATTTCTTCTTCTTTTTCTATCTCTTTTAAATTATACGCTCGCACCAAGAATATACGAAATTCGATTCGTATTCGCAAAAAGAAGAAGGAAATTTTATTACACCGAGTGTGATAAAATAGACGAACGGTTCATCGAAACGTTGGAAATCGTCGCTGGATTTTCGATTCCGAAAGGATCGACGTAGGGGGGGAAAATTTCGCCTTTATCGAATCGCACAGTTTGATCACGTGGCCGAGATGACGAATGCGCGAATAAACGCGAGCGCATAACCGTCCGAGCGCATGTGAACACACGGGAAATAAGAAAAGTGGGCACAAACGACAGGACGTGTAATCGTGTTCGGATTGGAGGCAGAGTATAATCTTATCGCGAAGATAGCGCGTACTTTAATCCTCGCTTATTCTATTTCTGGTCCCGCGTGGCGGTGGTGGGAGCGAGAGGAGCCCTTCGAGTACGGGGGAGAAGGGTGGAAAGGGTGGAGGGGGAGGGGAAGATTGCAGGGGCTGCGGCAGGGAGCGCACCGAAAGGCCTTGGATCTGCATAGCAAATTGGCGATCGATATACGGTCACCGTACGGCGAATCGCGCGAGCCTCG
Organism: Apis dorsata; assembly: GCF_000469605.1. Classification (NCBI taxonomy): domain Eukaryota; kingdom Metazoa; phylum Arthropoda; class Insecta; order Hymenoptera; family Apidae; genus Apis; species Apis dorsata. The sequence goes on along the minus strand of NW_006263721.1, from coordinate 170,682 downwards.
AATTAAAGCTTATAACTTTCATGTCCGGCGCAATGTATCATTATGCGCAGG
>NW_006263721.1:167162-170499 GCF_000469605.1 Apis dorsata | reverse complement strand
TGCTGCTGCTGCTGCTGCTGCCGCCGTTGCTGCCGCTGCGCCGCCGCCACCGAACGGCGCCCGCGAATATGTGCATAAACCACGATAAATCGTCCACCGTAGATACGGATCGACGAATGACGAGTCGGCCGATGGGCGGCGCTCCGCGATCTTTTTTCGCACCGTGACGACCTCCGAGAGAAGATCGGCATCGCGAGGGATTGCGCAATCCTCGCGGGTAACAGTGGAGGCGACACGCGCTCCACTGTTCTCGGCCGAGAACTCGAGGAGAGGGGGGCGGGGAGGGAGGCCGTCTCGAACGAACCATTAGACCATTGGATCGATGGAATAGATATAGATATGTGTTCTAGAAATCGCTTCGGCACGGCTTTTCGGCATCGGTCGCACGAATCAACTGTTGCGTGGTAATGCGAAAAAATTGTCGTCGATATTAATGAACCGAATGAAGAGAAAAGTAACGAGGCTTTTTTTTTCTTTTTCTTTTTTGGAATCGAAAAAAGTGGAGAAACGATATTTTCTTCGAACGGTTTGAAGAAACGTACGATCATCGTCGCCGGAAGAACCATCACCTGGAAGAAAGCGCGAAGAGAGGAATCGACAACAAGAAACGTTCTTGTTGTTCGGTGTGTTTGCAAATGAAACCGGACAGCCGTGACACCTGACACCTGGTGCACCGTCTTACGCCATCTCACTTTTTCACCCGCCGAAAGAAGAGCGCTCGCTTCGCCGTTTATCGTTGTGTACGGGTCCGATTAAGACAATAGAGGCTATGGTTCGCACGATTAATGTTTCATTGCCCTCTATACGACTGAATAAATTTTATTACGCCTTGTGTCAATAGATACATGATTATGCGCCAGTTTGTTTCACGTGACGGGTTTTAATGCAATCGTTACATCAATAATGGAAACGAGGATAGCTCTTAGGTATTCTAAATTCTGTGTTTCACGCGATATGAATCAGCTGTTACTGAGAATAAATTTTTGCAACGTGGCGTTGAATGTGCGAAACACGGTTGGTATCATAAAATTAACATATAATAAAAACGGAATATACGGTCGGCAACAATTCAATTCTTAATCATTACGACTCAAACGAAATTGTTGAATGACGATTTTTGTGCGAAACGACCATGCGCCCCGATGCCTCGTATGTTGGCAGCATCGACACAAAGGATTAGCACGCGCGCGTCACGCTTAGCACGCGCATCAGAGTCACGAGCCGTGAAGGGACACGCGTAAAAGAGATTGGTCGTAACAGATCGTTCTACGTGGCTGGGCTAACGCGCGTGTTCGCTCCACTTCCGATATTAAGCCACCCTCGCACGTGACGTTGCATGCTACCGGTCGAAGATGGTTAAACCCGCGACAAAAAAAAGTTTTTACCAACGCGTAAACGCGCGCACGAGTTCACACGTGTAAACAGGTTGACGGTAAAAAAAGAAAAATAACAAACGGAAGAACACGGTTCTGTGACCACGTGAAACTTCACGAGGAAAAAGTGATCGGCTCGAAACGCGAGACACGAGAAGTTTGATTTATCGATGATAAAATTAAACGAGCTTATAAATTCGTTACGACGTTATAGGATGGAAAAGGTCGAGCGTGAAAAGAGATGTTCACGCGCGTTCGCCGTAACACGCGCATCCGCTCTACTTCCGACGCTTAGCGCCGCGACGCTTCAACGAGTTCGACGCATGGCATTAAACCGCCCTCGCACGTGACGATGGGAGGAGAGTTGTGTGTGACACGGATTATAAATGTGCTCGACACTGTCATCGAGGGTGAAAAAAAAAGGCTTTGATATCAATTATTGACTATCTATATAGCTTCTACACTCACGTTTTCTACGTGAAATTTATTTTCTTCGTTAATATTCTGCGGTACACGATATATCTATAAACGATGAAATGAAAAATAATTTTATTTTAAATAATTCTTCCAACGAAATATTGTTATAAGATACATTATTTTCCAAATGCATGATTTATATAGAAGATTGCGTAAAAATTGATTAAAAAATGGCTGATCGAATTATTTATTTTTTCAAGATCGAAGAGCCTTAAAAAAACGGAGTTGTGCACCAATTTCAATCGAAAATTCGATAAATACGATGATACGTATATCGATAATTACGTTGTATAGATTTAACTACGATCGTATAATCCTGTAATACAAGCACTCGACTGATAGATAACGCGTGTGTGTATCTTGATCGCAGCGTGCCGCGTAATGTCAATGTAACGAGGTAAAAGAAATTGGCCTTTTATGGCTTACCCGCTGTTCGTTAAAAGCTCCCGCGCATCCGATGCTTTCAAAATTCAACTCCTTCCACGATGTGAATTAAATGAAGTCGATTCGAGTGTTAACTTCCGACGGTAGTGATGTCACGGATCACAAAGACAGGCACTAAATTTACTTTTAAAACGAATATCGTTCGTTATCACAGTAGCGATTGTCTCCGAGCCGTCGCAACGAGTTTCTTGCACGGTCGGTAACACAACCCAAGTGGTAAATATAAACGATTATTAAACAACAATCAACACCAATAATCCTTCGATGATCGATCATAAATCGAATATCACACACAATCCACGCCGCGCCCCGGTTATCATACCTTTTTCATTTTTCTATCTACGATAATAGGTAGAAAAACGACACTCGTTATTCTGTCTCTCACTAGTTTAATTCTATTTCCATTGAACGAAATGGCACTACGGAGGAAAAGTTCCTCGCTCGATCAACGTTATGAAAAGCGTATCCTTTGCTCAGTGAACACACACGTTCGTGCGAACGCACTTATTCCCAGTTCTGTTCGTGAGCTGCGCACAAACACGCTACAAACCGATACGTTTCGTAAATAATATACAACCAGGCACATCGAGATCACAGACTTCTTCGGTCCGTCGGTATCCAACCGATCGTGTATTTCTTCTCTAAAATCACACCCCCGGCTTACCGTTTTGATATTAAACTGTAAACGTCGTAGGTACAGCGATATTGTTGTAGCTTTCGAATTCGATCGCGTGTACTTAACTTTTGGATGCGGTTTACGAACACGGTCGTCCCTTCTCTATGTACGTACGTATAGATGAGAAAAAAAACCGTTTCTCTCGTTTGGTCACTCGGTGAGCGGGAAGGGGTGATTCGCGACACGCAGTCAACTTCGTTTCTTCTTTCCTCGCACGTTTCCTCCTATATTCTGTCGTCTAACGATTTTGTTTATCGTTGTCGATATTCTTGTGCGAGTAAGGTGATTATAAGGCGAGTGTGGTGGAAAGAGAGAATCTGAGAGAGGCGTTTGCGTACATCCACATATATGACAACACACCGACCCT
>NW_006263721.1:155652-166949 GCF_000469605.1 Apis dorsata | reverse complement strand
GTAGCGCGGTCTCGCGCCGACTGCGAGACTACGACGGCTCGCGGGTTTCACCTTCGGCCGTGTTCGACTCCCTTCGCCCCTCTCTTTCTACACGTACACAGACTGCGTCCCCACTGATTTTCGTGTGTGCGAACCTTAACTCCCCTTCTCTCCCCACTGCTCGACCCGTGACAGCTATCCCCACTGTCGTTACTGTTCGGCCAGACTCGCCCCCCTTCGTGTTCTCGTCGGCCTAACCGAGCTCAGTAGGCACGAGGTGGGCGCACGAACACTATCGTTTCCGAGTGCACCTACGAGAATCGAACCACGCCTATCCCCCTACCCATGTTCGCGCGACCGGCCACCTCGTGCTGTTTTTACCGGCAAGGTAACCGATGACGAGACAGAGAAAGAGAGTCGTGGTGGATTCGCTCGATGGAAGTGAAGAATGAGACAGAGAGGGAAGTCTCTTTTACTGGTTTCTCTACTACGGCCTGCCCACGCGCCGAGGATGCGTGCTTGCGCGCGCAAAAGCTCGTTGATAAGGAACACGTTGCACAGGATGTTGAGAATCTTAAAAGTCGATGGGAATTGATGCCTTCCAGACAAATTACGACGACCTTTTTGTTACGTTCTTTCCATTGTGACGAAAAAAAAAAACGCAATGTTTATTATCGTATATTATATTATTCATTGGTGTGTGTTCTTTATGTTACTGCGCAACAAGTGTGCGCTTATGGGGTCACGTGACAGTTCTTCCCGAATAACCGTTCGTAAACACGAGAATACGGTAGGCAAAGAATTTCTCGTAGAATTGATTCTGTGAAGTGATCTACAAAAAGTGAACAGAAGATAAGCAGAGTTTTGTTGTCTTTCGCAAGTTTCAAGTATATTATTTATCTCGTCGAACGTGTATAGTAAGTACACAGTATGTATGTATATCATTTCGTGAAACGAAGCATAAAATATATCTACACGATCGTCGTAGTTCAGGCATCGTAGGTGTAATAAATGGCAACTTTTTTCTCCAACATCTTCGATAAAAATGTTTAACGTGTCTCGCCTCGTCTATGACTTTCGTAAACAAAACGTCCCTTGAGATATTGACACGTGGTTAAGGTTCTAGCCACGCTTTAGACACGTGTCCACTACATCGAAAGTACTCGCTAAGTGGTCGCTCCGACCATTTGAATTTTTTCTAGACGTTAGTGTTTACCATCTTTTTCTGTTTTTTTCTTTTTTTAACGGAAGAACCAAAGACGCATGGTCCGATACCATACTATGAAGAACCGTAAAGTGCAGAATACTCAAGACGATTTATTTTAGGAACTCGTACATGAATATATTCAATGCTCGTCTATTTCCTTTCAAATATTACACAGAGACGTATTAACGTATTATTTGCTGCGTATTAACTACGCATTTCTGTATTAATGAGAACATGACGTGCTTTTATGGAAGATCTTATTTTACTAATCAAAGTGAAAGAAGAGAAGAAAAAATATCAATTAGTTTATAAATTTTTTAATCAACTCTTTCGACTTTCGTAATCTTTTTGTTTGCACATTCGATCGTGCGAGGCATGTAACTTGGTAGAAACATCTGCCAAAACTGCGAATCTAACCGATATAATTAAGACAAATTGATAGGTTCGGGATAAATGAATTACCACTCTTGTATTAGAATAATTGCTTGTGATTCGTGTCATTAGATTTAATGAGATAGGATTCGTAGTGACGTCTTCTAGGCGAAACTCGCGTTTTCGAACCCATCCCGGCTGCCAAGCTACCCACGCATTTTCGCCGATCGACCCGTAAAATCTAAACATACAATAATTACAGATTCTGGCTCATACATACATATTCATAAAGGCGCGTCACTCACTTCGTTGTTTCCTTGATTTCTATCGCCAACATGTCGGTTGACGTATCTTGTTTATGACGTAGCTGGTTCATTTTCTAGAATCATCTAGAATTACATCGATCGTAATTTCCTTATCATACGTGTATCTTTTTCGTAAGAGAAAATTGCACGTGATTTTACGCGTTGGAGTTACATACGTGACAAAGAAATTTCACTTTTTATCCTCGTGTCTTAAACAATAAATTCTTTTTGTCTTTCATGCGGTATTGGTCGAAGGGAAGCCGTGTCTCCTTTTTTTTTTCTTCTCTCTCCTCTTTTTTCGAACGACTTTCACGTCACGACGATCCCACACGCGCGTACACGTATTGTCACGCACGCCTTCCAAGGTTTCTGAGGTTGCACCTGGGTCGAACGTGTACCCACCTTTTCCGCAAGAAAAAGATCCTTACCTAAAGGCACGCACGCACGAGATGATCCAGCTGTTTGATCTTTGCCACGTGCTCCCTTTTTATCTCGTTGCTGGGGTGGCGACTCCTTAACGGCATCTGCGTTTACACAATTTTTCCCGCGTTTCTTCAATTTCAAATCGCGAGATCCCGTTACGTATATACTTTAAAATACTTTATATAAAGAATCGTAGACAAGTAGAATAATTTGATATTAATCAGATAAAAAAAAAAGGAAGAAAAAATATTTAACTTTGATAACAAGATCTAAATAAAAAAAAAAAATCTAAATATCTTCCTTCGACCATCACTCGGTCCTGATTTCGAGAGGACTGGTTTACGATGACGGCGAAACATTTGAGAGCGTTCCACGGTCATTATGGGGACAGTCGTGCAGGCAGTCCGACGAAAGATGCGTTCACGTAGGATCCAGAACTTGGAGAGAAGGGCCACGGCGACCCGTATACAAATCCCGAAATAAATGTCATCGTGTATCATCGTGGTAACGTAATCCCGGATCGCGAAGACAAATGGCGGCAGAATACGATACGATGCACCGCGGTCGGTCGGTCGTCCGAGATGAGGAGCCTTCTCGTTCCACGTATTTACATACCGCGACGAACGAGAAGATCCGTAGGACGGGGTTCTGTCCTCCTCCCGGAGCCAATGTACAAAGAGGATCGAGATGAAGGAAACGAGCGAGACACGCGTGTGTCACCAATAGCGTAACATCCACGAAGGACGGACGATGACTCGTCTACTGAGGAGCAGGATCGGATTTTTCGCCGAGTCGATATCCGTCTATTCTTAGAGAAGAAACTTAGAGGAATGGAAAATAAAAAAATTTTTCTTGCGATCGGATAATAGAGATAGACGTAGGTTAATAAGAAAGTTTGGAATTTTTTAATAATAAGATAAAATATGAAATTCGTTTCGAATTTTTCTCCCTGTAAAATTGATAGGATTGATGGAATAGAGGAAACTATCGTAGGATATAATCGTATTTGTCACACGCGATATGATTTGAAATGATAGATGAAATTATTAGATTTCGTAATGGAAGGTGTCGGGGATTAACGGCACGGGTTAGTAGCCGCGGCCCTGCGAATGGAAAAACAAATCGGTCGGTCATGCGTCAAGATTTTAAGCAAACACGTGGTGCGTCCGCACGTTCGTCCACGCTGGACACGCAACGCGCAGCGGTGGTCAGCGCGGTATTAAAAAGCGCGCGGGTTTGTTCTGTCTCGAAGACCACTTCACGGCCACGTATATACCCTAGAAGAGGAGTCTAGCTCCGAGAACTCTCCTCCCGATTTAGCCGAACATGTAACCGCGTCTACTCACCTTGAGAAGGTCTTTCAAGGTTGAAAAGTCTAACGACCGACGATGGACAAACGTGCGAATTACCCCAACACGATCGATCCTTCAAATACCGTCCCATTCTCGCTACCGAAATCGCTGTATCATGTTAATCAGGGAAACACACACGACCCGTCGATTCGAAAAACCACCAACTCTCCAAGAGATTAAACGACCAACGTAACAAGTGTCCCTTTGCACGAGAAAAAAGAAACAAAGGAAAAGAGAAGAGTATACACGGCTAACTACTCGCTAACTAACGAACACGCCGAGTCAACTTTTTGAAAAATTAATCCTGAATTATGATATCCTGACCTGCCTAATGCGCCTCTAATATAATCGAGATCGATCGAGGGACAACAACGGGGGAGGGGAAGGAAAGGATAATTTGTCCTTTGGTAGATATATCGAACCACTTTTCCACGACCGTGCGGCTAATCTGGGTGACGTGGAAGGGAAAAAGAAAAGGAAAGGAAAAGAGAAGAAAGAAGGAACGAGCGACTCGTGGTGGAGGACAAGAGCAAGTGGAAAGCGTAGGCGGGGCGCATACCAGAGGCACCTGCTCATTTACTTTGCGGCGGTCGGTCGGCAGTCCATGGTAGGGGATCCTCATTAGGGTTTGCCCCTACCAACCTACCTATCACCACTACCACTAGCGCGCTCTGTTTATACACGCGACGGCTATAACGAGATCGTGGCCGCTGCCGCACCGCTCCAACGTTTTCCTCCGTTTCTCGGGCAACGAGGCCAATTAATGGCTCTCCCTTCTGCCGCGCGGGGATGAATACCTTCACGACGCGGACTCGTGAACTCGTGGCTGTGGTGGGCAGTGGTGGGAGTCGGTATCGCGGTGAAAAAAAGACACAGGTTTTCTGAGCGAGAGCTCGTGTAGCTACAAGGTCCTTAATGACCGACGATCGTGTCAATTGTCAACCGTGTAGATTGGGATTGAGCGCGCCGCTCGAATCGCCGTTTCTGGGCCCGCGGCACGATTGATCAAAGTTTTTGCGACAGACCATCCGTGGTTTTTCTGGATTTCTGATGCGTATTAAGTGTAACGTGGTGTTCCTCTTTTTAGAGAATTTTATTTTCTCTCGAGTAACGTTTTTTTTTTCTTTCTTTCTTTCTTTCACTTTTGGACGAAAATTGGGTGAAAATGAAAATCGTATGGATGTCGTGGAATCGCGAATGAATAGGGAGCGAACAAAAGGAGATTCGTTTCCGTGATCGATTCTCGCGCGCGCCCGTTCGTCCGCATTTCCTTGCCACCTGTTGCTGCTTTCGCTCACGGGACCCCTCTAGCCGTCACGATTTCCTTGTGTATCGAATGGATCGAGCGCTTCATCAGAGATATTCCAACGTAAGCAAAAAAACGTGTTTACGACTTTACGTGGAAAATAAAATTGGCCAAGAATAATACGCTGCCTTCAACTTTAAATCAACGATGGACAATTTATACGTATAATTTTGACATGCTCATAATTTTAAGTATATACAATTCGCTCTCTACAAACATTTGATACGTTAAGATACGCTCTAAAGTTACTGCTAGAGACGTACAATTTTTTTTACATTTCCTTGATACCCGATAAGTGATAAATTGAATAACGGGAAGGAAGAAGAAAGAAATTGTGGACGTTAGATAAATAAAATTTACATTTCCATCGATCGGTATGCGACGATCCGAGGTTTTGCTCGGATCAACATCGAGGAATCGAAACGTATCCGCTGTTCCTTCGACCCTGCGATATTAAACTCGATTCGAATGTTTCAACACCTAAGGAGATTTACGAGGCGGTAAAGAAGGGAAGAGAGGGCGGGAGAAGAGATTAGAGATTGCTCCTCTGAGAAGAGAGGAATAAAGAGGGGAAGAAAAATAGCGAAACCGCACAACCACCCTCTACGGTATGGGCGTGCGCCGCAGGACCCCATAGGTCTCCCATGTAAGATCTTACATAAAGATCGTCGTCCGTATACACAATAATGGCCCCTGGCTGCTGCCTGTCCTGTCGCCCGTGTTCCCCATAACCTCTTAGACGACCGTTATGACGAGGCTCGCTGTTGCAGCTTGCCTTGTACGCTCCGTGTAAACCGAGCGTGTGTGTAACGTGCCTATACGTGCCTTTTAGACTCGCGTCCACGTTCCACGTTACCGCGAAACAATGGCGCAGGAATGAACGAAAGCCGTAGGGGTGCGATGTAACCCTCCGTTGTCCCTCTCTCTCTCTCCCCCTCTCTCGTTTCTTCTCCCTCACAAACGATGGCTCCAGAGTTCTTTTTATTATATCCACCGAGAACCGTGTTCAGAACTCCAATTCTCTTCTCTCTTTCTCTCTTTCGAATCGCGAAACAATCGAATAGAGATCACGTTTGAAATTGCATTTTGATTAATCTGAATTTTTGCGATAAAATACGACGTTATGAACGAGCGTCGAGTCGACGAGCATCGATTTGAAGGAAGCGGGGGAAGGAAAGGGAGGAACTGTTGGATGAATGGAGCAATTATAAATCGGTTTCCACGCCAATGCGCGGAGGCTAGGAAAGTGCGGAGAGGCGAAGTCGAGAAAAGAAAGGAAGAAACACGACGCGACGCCTCTCCGAGGTATGCCTACGTACTTGCACACGGGGAGCGCAGGGTGTTTCCTTTTTGGTCACCGAAGGCATCCTGCAGCGTGACGAAATACGTTGACGGAATTGACACGTAATTGCACGCTACACTTTGATTCCGCGGCTCATAATACACTCTTATTATTAACGATTGCCCGCGGCATCGTTTCGTTGGTTTCGCAACCGGAGAGCCTTCCCTTTCAGCGCCACTGCAACACAAAACGCTTCTCGCTCGCCCTTCCTCCTCCCAAACAGTCTCGCGATCCTTTCGAGACGCTATTGAAAGGAAGGCTCGAAACATCAAAGGGAACGTAAATTGTTCTGCCGTTGCGTTACGCGTCCGGTAACATCCAATAAATATTATTATCGATGGACTCGACAACAGTGGTCGCTCAACGCCACCGCTGTATAATCGCACTGGGCTAGATTAGAAAATGACAATTGTATCCGAATTCGACACAAAATTAATCGATCAATTTATATAACGTGATAAAAATCCAACGAGATTATTCGATACATGAATTCAGTTTTCGAATTGTGTTGTGCGTTTGTGAATCGTATTTGTTTTAATCGTATGAGATACTCGTGTTTTCTTTCTCGTGGAAAAATAAACGGACGCGATAAAAGGCGCGTTTCACGACGGATTAAACGGTGATTCTTGTCGCGGTCGCAAGAGTGATCCCGACTCGGTTTCAAAGAGGTCGTAAAATCTCCATTCTTCTTTCGCGCCCCAGAGAAGGGAAAACCTTCGATCCCGTTTCTTCTTCCCGTTGTCCAGCAAGACGAACGAGACACGGGATTTCTAAACCTTCCTCCAACGTTGACCAGTGGTCAATGGCATCGAGGTGTTCGTTACAAGCTCGAGGCGTGTTAGCATTGTTGTCCCTGTTAAATAGGGGCAAACAACGGCGGCGGGTGGCCATTCCTTACAAAGCCTCTCGCCTCCGCTCGAAGAAAGGCCGAAGGAATTGCGCACTCGCTCGCAAGATGATCGTAAATGGGGGCCCCGTGGACTCTGAAGGGCGTGTAAACGGCCTAACTATCCGAAACTTGCCGTGATTTATGTACACGAAGGAGCGTGAAACCGTTTCGCCACTGACAAATTGCCCTCTTAGCGTTTGGCCCCCGATACGGTAAGCAGACTTTTGAAGAAGTTTAGAACGTAGCCGATCCTCCACATTTATATTAAAAGAACCTTTTCTACGATCGAAAACAATTATTGGAGGATGTCGAGATGAGAAAATATGGATATATCAAAAAACGGCTCGAAAGATTTTTAAATCGTTGGATTTAAATTGTCTCTAATTCCTTCCCTCCGAGGACAGTTTCTTATCTTTTCTTCGTCCTTTCTTCGTCACTTCATCCTAATTGGCTATCTGAACTCGAGAATCAAAAGGCAGAGCCTCGAAGGACAGACGTTATAACTTCCTGATGTGTGGCGTGATAATAAAAAAAAAAGTGAGAAAGCCGACGAGGGAGAAGGTAAAAAAAAAAGAAAAAAGAAAAGAAAAGAAAGAGGGAAGAAGAAAAGAAGACGGAGAGACGTTTGAATCGGTGGCCTTTAGATTGAACCTGGGTCACAAAGAAGGCTGCCTCGTCACGGTCTGAATAGCCACGGCAAGAAGGTTGGATTAGGTTAGGTTAAGTTACGAGGGTGGTTCCCCTCCAAGGTGTCTTGAATGGGGCACGTGCTACCGGCGCGGCATCGTAATCTTTTCGACAACCAAGACCTTCCGCCTGTCAATCTCTCTCTCCTTCCGTTTGTCTGTCTGCTTGCCCATCTTCCCTCTCCCTACACGATCTAGAGCCGAATATCTAGGATGATCGTTTCTTCAGATGCGAGCGCAGCTGCCCCTGGAACGATCAAATTTGCAAGTCTTCTTCTGTCGCGCGTGCCAATATACCTTTATCAATCGTGATTTTATTATCTCTCATTTGTTATTACGTGTATCCTATCCGAAAAAAGAAGGAAGGAGAGAGAAGGAGAGAGAGAGAGATTGAGAATTTTCATTTATGAAAAGATTATCGATCCCTTCGCTATCGACGAACAATACAATAATATTCATCGATCATCGATTTTTTCAATGGACAAAGAAAAAAGCTCTCAAAACGATCCCAAAGCGCAAACTGGATCCTCCCTCGAAGAACGGGAGGGACCGATCGTGGAATAAAGCCAGTCGAGTAGTACGTAAGCGTACTCGCGTACAGAAGAGAAGACTATACGAAGGGAAGAAGAAAAAGAAATGGATAGAGAGAGGAAAGATTCGAAGGGGTCTCGCGTGTCGAGATGTAAATGCGTGCGCGCTATGCATCTGTCTCCTCTAGGGGTACGCGTGTACACGCACACGCGTTCTTTTGCGCGCAGCACGCGTGTAAGTAAGTACGTAACTCGGCTCGCGCCCGTGTCAGTGCGACACGCACACGCGTGTCGCCGCAACGACGAACGAGTTCGTGCACGCAACAGAGTTGAATAGCGATATACGACGGATATATAAGGTCGATTGCATCCAACCTCTAGTCAGATTGCTACCGGTGCCTGGAAGGAACTAGGGTTACGTCGGTGCTGCGTTTCCCATTGTACGCGTTCACCGTCGATAATTCAGGAATGCTCAGTGACCGGTTGACTCTAAAAACCTAACCTACTAATCGCGACACAATATCGCCGCTACTACCGTTCGTTACGCGGATTTGTGAAGATCGAATGCAAAATTTCTTCCATTCCCTTCTCTCTCTCTCCCTGGGAAGGTGAGCTTTTTGAAATTTTTCCTTCCTTTTTTTAAAATTTCTTCCTCACTTTTTAAAATTTCAAGGTTTACTTCTCGAACGTCTTGAAAGGCAATGCGTTTCACGAAAGGGTACTTATACGCATCGTTGTAATTATCGCTCGATCGAGAGATGTCGAGGAAGTGGCCGATACGCATCTACTTCCAGAGCAGTTCGCGGCTGCATGCGCCAAGAAATTTTCCAACCTTGCTTCCTCCACGTCGCGCGATCCCTCCCGTTTGATCGCAATGAAACAGGAAACAGCTCCGATGGGTATCTAACCTCGCCCGCGTTCCGCAGGAACGGTCGTTATTAAACCAATTTTTTCTTTTTCTTTTTTCCTCTTTTTTTTTTTTTTAAGCGGTTAATTTCTCCAAGCAATTATATCTCTGAGAGTCAGAGCGATCGAGAGTGGCGCCGCTGCCGTAATTCAGCCGTGTTGCGCGCAAAATCAAAGACGCGACCGCGTAGCATGCATGCAGGTCGGGAGGGAACGACTCGGGGCACGCGAGACGACTTCGCGCGCGTTACGCCGCAATAAATGCTGCTCCTCCGGCACGCCGGTCACTAGTTGCTATGCTACTGGAATACCAATCGGGGCTACAATGTTACCGTGCGATGTCAGACGTGGAATTTCTTTGCGACGACTAACGCGCTCGCCGCTTCCCCCCCTCCCTTCGCCCGCCTATTTTAATGCCCGACTTCTGACCGACTCTCGTTCCTGCCTCGTACCTCGCAACGCTGCAAAGGATCAAACCGATTACCCGCTCGTATTCCGTCCAGATCGTGCCGCTCGCATTGACAACTTCTTCGCATGAAAATGAGTTAATTAAACGACATTGTGCGCGGGATAAACCTTCCTCCTTTTGCTACTACTACTTCACCACGTAGATACGTAGTAGTGTAACGTGTGTACAGTATATCCGGCCAACTTGCCAATTAATCGAACTCATTAGTAGCGGGTTAACGATATGGGTTTGTTAATGGGAGAGTTGCGACGATTATGCAAATGTTGTCGAGATAATTGAGTGGAAAAATTATTTAATAATATTTCGGGCGGGATGTAAATTTAATTGTATTAAAAGCGAAAATCGTGGATAATCAGCCTCTTTTTGCGATCTTTCGACGTTTCATGGATATTTGCCGTATTCGTCAGTTACGTAACGGCTGAATCGCGCGCGCACGTGAATTATGAAAGTATCGTTATTATGCGTTACCGTGGCACGCATATCTGCATTGTGCCGCCACTATCTCGCCTTTTACCTTTTTTTATACTCCACATACTCGGGGCACGTGATTTACACAGTCGTCGGTGTGGGTATTGGCATCGAGAACTTATCGGTTCGAAACTTAATAAAGTATCTTGGGATTTTTCTAAGCAACGAGTTTCCAACGCATTTGTTCCTACCAATGTTTTGTTACGTTTCCTTTCCTCCTCTCTCTCTCTCTCTCTCTCTCTCTCTCTCTTTCTCTCTCTTCCTCCATGAAAACTCGGCGTTGTAAAACGCAAGTAAGTGGAGAACAAATGTTCGCTATGTAGATAGTAGATAAGGCTTAACGTCTTAAACATAATTCCTGCACCGATGCCCACCGATTAATGCCATAGCAAGAATTAATTATTCCGAGGCAGATGCTTATTAGATATTTTTATCGCCGCTCGTTAAACTCGATGCCCTCGGTGAAACGTAGCACGGTGAATGATATCGGTGGAAAACCATTCTCTCTCTCTCTCTCTCTCTCCCTCTCCCTCTTCTCGGTCGATTATATTTTGTGGAAAGGTATCGTAAAGTTTAAACCCGCTCTCTTATCTCGTTGACAGTTTTACGTTGCTACGCTCCTTCTTCCCTCTATTTCCACGCTTGCGAGCAGGGGATTTACAAATGTGACTCCTGTTACAGAAACGCTGTTACAAAAGATCGATTCGATCGATTCGATCGTCGCGGAAAAGAAGGGTCGTCGCGTGAACGAAGGATGGAGCGATCGTATAAGGTAGATATCCCGATGACCGTGGCGGTAATTAGCGATCCCCGATAAGCGAAACAACCGTTCGTCTTAATGACGTCGGGCAGTCGTTGGCCGTCGTAGTCAGGACAATCTCCGGCGTTCCACCCCCTCGGACTCGGGGCAATTAGCACGTCCCATCTTTCGATTCGATCCGATCCGATCCGATCCGAGCAAGCCAAGGATAAAACGGCCGGTGACGCATTTGAACACCGTTTTTACACCGTGAATGACAACGCTCGTGCGGATCTAAACTGCAGATTTCTATACAAAGGCGAG
>NW_006263721.1:144772-155312 GCF_000469605.1 Apis dorsata | reverse complement strand
TTTCTAAAGGGAAGGGGAGGGAAGCGGGAAGGAGGAGGGAGGAGGGGGGGGAAAGGGGCAGAGTAGTGTTTATGATGCTTGCTTTGTAACGGGTTAATTAGGATTAGTAGTATTCCGTTGGTTATAATGGAATAATGAGGCAGTAAACGAGATGGTATAGAGGTTAAACTCGAAAGCGCGCAGGAAGTACTAAAATTAGGGTACGGATTAGGTTAGGGGAGCTTAACCTTTTGGTGGATGGCTAATACCTGGGATAATACCTTTTGAGGTAGTCTCCATAAAGATTATTCGTTTCTTATAACTTTTTCTGTCGTTACACGAGTAAAAGCTATTGAAGAAATACGTATATAAAGATTTAACGATATTATCAATTCCATTGTAAATATTATACTTATATATCGTTGGAAAATTGGCAACGGTGAGTAACATTGACACAGCCCGTCGCGGTATTGTTTTTAATTAAGATGTAAATAAATGAATAAAAGTTCGGTTGTATCGAAGGAAAAGAAAAGAAAACAAATTTAAACGTTACGATTAGTTAGAATTTTAGATATTAAAGCGCGATTTATGAGGATATATATAAGGGAAAAAGGTAGCGCAATAATTTTATATTAATCTTCGATAAAATTCGATGAGTTATACGTGAGTTATATATGAGTTATATCGAATATAAATCGTTAAATCGGCAAATGAATTCGGAAAAATCCGTCGATCTTTATTTTTCTCGATTTATATATAGTGGTAAATACGAGATAATTTTCGCAATTGTTCGTTTCGTATCGTATTGTACGATATAATAATAAATAAATATCCGAGCGAAAAGGATGGAACGGAATACAAAACGTTAGAGAATAGTCTCACCTCTTGTGCAGACGGCAGCGTGGATCTACTGGTCGACGGTCGTTCAATCGTGGCGACGAGGGACGCGTTTGACCAGACACGTCACTTCTATCACTCCACTACACTCGTTTCATCAAACTCGTTTGCATATCTTTTTATTTCGAACGTGATTTAAATAATTTTTCTATGGATAATCTTGGACTCCGTATATATAAAAACTCTCCAATGATTCTCGATTTCAACAGTTATATACGTATATATATATAAATATATAAATATATACACGTATATAAGTATATAAATACATATATATATATACGTGCGAGAAAATATTGGAATGGAAAAAGTATTATTTTTGCTTTTCCTTGCTTTCGGAACGATCCTCCTCGATCGAACATCACCTTCGTAACTGGCAAACTTTTCTACCAACTTCAAGTTCCCACACTTTGCCTCGTCGATAAAGTTCTCATAATATTGTCGGTCACCGTGTCACCGAGATTACAAGGAGCGTCGAAACGGTGGAAATTCGTGGGATTCTATTGATTACAATAACTATCATAACACCGATATCCTATCCACGGATTCGAACTTTTTGCTCTACCGTTACCGTTGTCAATATTCCTCGACCTTCCACGGCCTCTCGCACGTACATCGGTTCGCTCGTATCTCTCCGATCACCGTCTCTTCGTCTCACAAAACAAATATCCTTCCTTCCTTCCTTCCTTCCTTACGGATCCAGTCCTCCTCCTCCGGTTGGAAGAGCCAACTTCTTCCTCTCGAACCACCGTGGACTACTACCGTATCACTCACCGGTGTCGCTCATTCAAGGTGACTCGGCTCCTCGAGAAAGTCAACCCCCGCCGATATCCTCCGAAAAGAAGATCGAGAAGAGGAAACGAGCGCGCGAGGTGGCCGAGCGAGAGAGGTGCGTGGAGGCGACAGTGAAAATCACGGATTAAAGAAACGGCGCCGCAACAGGTGAGAGAGACGCGCGGAGAGAAAGAGAAGGAGAGGGAGAGAGAGAGAGAGAGAGAAGGAACGAGACGAAAAGGAAGACGGGGCGAGGCAGAGCGAGGAGAAGGGCAACACGATGAGGATGGCATAACACCGCGCTAGGTAGCGGACAGTCGGCAACTAAAGCCCCGAGGAGAGTCCCCCCCTCTCTCTCCTTCGTCTCTTCTCTCGTCCTCTCTTCTGCCGTGTGCGTGTCTCTCTCTCCGCCGCACGCGTGTGTGGCACCGGCAACACACCGACGCTCCGTGCGTGCACCTCGAGCCACGTATACGATGTATTCCTTATTCTCTCCCTTCCCACTCCCCTTAGCCCTCTCCACCCTTTGCCAACGCGCTCTCTCCTCTCCACACCATCTTCTTCTCTTTCCTCTTCTTCTCTCTCCTCCTCCACCACCTCCTCCTCCTCTTCACCCCTCCTCCACCCTTAACCCACCTACCCAAGTGCCCTCCCCTTTTTTTTTTCTTTCTCTCTTCTCTCCGGCCACGTCCTTGTCCCTCTCCCTGCTCGCGCAACACCACGCACCAACTGCAACCGCTCGCAGCTGCACGTCGAGGCTCGACCCGTTTCTCGTCACGCGTCTCGGTGTGTGCGTTCCGCCGATTCGCGTTCGGGTGCGGTACGTGTACGGTAGGAGGAGTGGGAGGTAGGACACGCGACACGGGCCGGTGGTGGGGGAGAGAGAGAGGGTCATCGAAAGAGGGGATCCACCTCCCCTCCTTCCCCTACTCCCGCCGCTTCACGCGGTGCACCTCTTCCCCGCCGCCCGCCCGGATCGCTGTTCTCGTTTTTCATCGTCCGTTCTCCACGTTTTTCGTAACGCGCCATCTATCTCTCGTGTGACCGGTCGAACAGAGAGAGAGAGAGAGAGAGACGCAACGGACCGAACCCCGACGACCGTATCGGTGCAAGATCGGAAAATTGTCAGATTTTTCTTCGGATTAAAGATTCGATACGAAGGTTCGAGAGTTTTACTTACCACTTTGACCCTTTCTTCTTCGCTTTCCACCGCGGGATACGTCAATTCTACCATCCTAATCTAATAATCATCGCGAGAATTCCTCTTGCCAAGATCGTTCGCCAGCCTCGACTTTCTTCTCTCTTCTCGAGAGAAAGAAAGTGAAAAACACTGAAAACACTGGATAAATCGTTAAAACATCCCCTTCGCCGTAATCTTCCTTACGATGACAATCATTGTTAACCAAACCAAACGTTGTTCCGATCGAGAGCGCGGAAATTCTCGAACGAAGATGAATCGCGCGTGATCGAGACTCGCGTAGGCGTTAAACGGTTAGACGACGGAGCGGATCGACGGAACGGAAGAAAAGTGGCGCGCATCACTGATGGACTGCTGCGCAGCGGCACCGATTACCACCGTCCTCGGCCACGACTGCTACGTGCCCGAGGTTGCGAAACTCACCCCCTGAAAGGGAGCCCCGAAAAAGAGGGGTGCCGAGGCGGTCTCTCTCCCTTCTGATTCCCACGCCACGCGTTGCGATCTAGCCTCTCCTCCCCTTTTCCCTCTTCTCCTTCTTCTTCTTCTCCTCCTCCTCCGCTTCCTGATCCACGTCGCCGACGCGGACTCCTCCCTTGGAGCAGCCACTCGAAACTCGTACGAGAGGAGAGGAGAGCAAACACGAGCCCCCCTTGTTTTCCTTCCCTTTCCTCCTCCATCCCTTCCCCCTTTTCTCGCCAACAGTTCCGCCGCGCTCAACCAACCCTCGTGTCGCCTCCTCGCGGGGGAAGAGGCCGATCTCTCTTCTCTACGACGATCGTCGGCACGCATACGCTCCAACTGGATGCAACTGGTTGCAACGTTGAGGCTACGCTCCCGGCTAATCTCGTGGAATCTCTCCCTAGCCACTTTTGATCACGTACTTTGTTGGCCTCGGGAGGATGCGAGAAGACCGTTCTCCGTATCGAAGGATTTATGACACGGCGCAACGCGTCCCGACGTGCACCAACGTGTATATCTTAATTAGCTCCTCTCCGTGCTTAACCTCCCTCCGCTCTTTCTTCACCCTCTCCGCTTCATCTCTTATCCCATTCGTTCGTATCCTACGGATGCTTCTGCGGGGTTAACTCTACGATTCGACGGATTTCTTTTCTCTTTCTAATTTCGATTCGAGTCTCGAAACGCCATGGATGTATATATATATATATATATATAGAGGAGAGTGATTAATTCGCGCGGAAGGCGATTGATCGTGGCGTACACGAGAAGTGGCGAGAGATGGAATGCGAAAGGGGGGATGGAGAACATTGGCAGAGAAATAAAAATTGGTGGATGGAAACGAGAGCGCGTTATAGGGGGGTTGGGCGTGAGCACGCTGTCAGCCATGCACCGATGTTTTAATTAATGTATCGATAGCGGGCCGGGCACGGATTTATCGAGCTTCTCCCTTCGCTCCGAAAACCCACGCAACCACCGTCCTTCGATAATAATTAGGATCTCGGGGGCCAATTTCCTCTTTTGGGAACGAGTTCCCCACGAGTTTTACGTTACGTTCCAACTCCCTCCTCCATCCTCGATTAATTATACCGGGGTAAATATAATATGTTAATCGTTTGATATTATGTATATCGCAGGTGGTAATTGAGCGTTTCACGAAACCAGAAGCACGCGATCGGCACGCGATGATCGGGTTGACGGGTCGTCGAATTTCGTGCGAGAGGGGTTTCGTGAGAGAATTCGCGAGCTTTATTTTAGAACCCGTGTTCCCGTCTCGCAGAATTCGCGCTTCGAATTTCGCGATCGAACGATAAACAGATCGGTGTCGAGTGAGCTAAGGGAGGATAATATCGGTTCCCGATTTCGTAACATGGAAAACAATGCTGTTGCGAGTGTTTGTTCTTCGCGGGGAAAAACCGCCGATCGAAGGAAAGGTTTAACCCAGTCGGCCGACCGATTTATAAATAAACACCGATAAGGAGGGATTATCGTTGTTTGCGTAACTTTCGGTGTGGGCGTCGTTCGGACGTTGTTCATTGATCGCGCGCTATTCCCTCGTCGGTATTGGCACACATCGACGAGAACACGATTTTTGTTTTTTTTTCTTTTTTTTTTTTTTTTTTTTTTTTTTTTTTTTTTTAAGAAAGAACGTTCTCTTTTATCTTTTTTCATCCGCTGCCGTTTCTTCTTCATTCTCGAAGAAGTTTGCATAGGTCGAGGATGAATATTTCCGAGTAGTAACAGCTTGGACTAGTATTTTTAGCAAACGTTATCGTGTCACGGGATCGAGAGAGATCATTTTGAATTTTTTCGGCGAAGCGTTTTTGGGTATCTTTCGAGAAACAATAAGCGAAGGAATAAATTGGATTGGAGTGTTCGTCATTTTAAAAATTAATCGAGACAGTTTTGAATCGAAATAAAGCCTCGATAAACGAATCTTTAGGAGTGGAAGAAAAAGAAGAAAAAAATCCTTGGTAAAAAGTTGTGAAATCTATCATAAACAACTCGTAATCCAAAACATTCTTGTTATTTGCTTCCGATAAATCATCGAATCAGCACGGTGCATCGATTTCGTCACGATACTTGTTTGTCTCTGTCAGCCACCCACTGCGAAAACATCCGCGCACACAGTAAAAACCAGTAATTGACTGAAATCTAATCAATCCTTCTTATACACCGGACAGCGGAAAGTTTCGCTGAAAAGTTTTCTCGCGAGATCAAGATCGCAATGCTCGATTTCTCTCATCCCGATCATTCTCTCTCTCTCTCTCTCTCTTTTTTGATCCAAGCAGAAGATACGGCGATTTTGGATTCGATCGGTTTCGAATGATAACCGTTTCGAGTTTATTTTTCGCCGATTGGAAAAAATAGATCGGAAAAAATTGGACGCGATACGATTTCGAAAGTGTTGTTTTCCAATAAATTGCAGGGGAAGGGAACGACAAAGAGCGACGAAAAAAAGAGAAAAAAATGGCAACATTCTATTTCCATCGATGAGCCAAGCGATCGATCGCGCGCTCTTATCGATTCTACCTAAAAAAAATTTAATTGGAGGAAAAAAAGCGTGGAATCGTTTGATACTTGGCGTGGCTTGATCGCTCGCTTCGGCAAATATTTTGCATTGAACAGATGACCCGGGACGACCCCTCACGCACCATTCCAACGATTTCTTCCCGCTTTGCCTCGGTATCTGGCTCGTGGAAACGACGAAAGTTCCGATTTTCGGCGAGTGGAATATTTTTGTTCCGCGATACGCTCCGCGCTCGCCGATTATCGTGCGTGGGCGTAACGCTTGCCCGCGATAAGGGGCCGCTAATCTCGCGAATAACGCGCCGAGAAGAACAACTCGTTCCCAATTTCCCGTTTTCTCCCCCGTTCCTTCACACGAATGATCACGAGGGATATCGAGAAGAATTTTTCCCGCGACTCGTTCGCGAAATGGTTGCAAACTCAAACACGGAGTCGATCGTTGGATGATCGGTCAAAAATCGGGGATGATCGGAACTTAGTTTAACTTTAAATCCGATAATGAATCGAACTAAATAACGTGGAAAATAACGTGGAATCTACGCGAATTAGGATCGAACCAGGTATGCATTCATCTCCAATGCGGAGAAAAAAAGGATGCTTCCCTTAAGAGACGTACTCTTGAAACTCTGAAAATTATTGAAATTATCGTCGATATTAGCAGATCACAATTCTCTCTCTTTCTTTCTTTCCTATAATGTTCCTCTTCCTCTCGTAGAATCTATGCAGGTCGAGATCGAACTAAGTATGCATTCATTCCCAACGCGGAGAAAAAAAGGATGCTTCCCTTAAGAAACGTACTCTCGAAATTCTGAAAATTATTGAAATTATCATCGATATTAGCAGATCACAATTCTCTCTCTCTCTCTTTCTCTCCTATAATGTTCCTCTTCCTCTCGAGGGAAAACAAGATAGTTGACTCGATTTCGAGAATTTCTGATCTCTCAGTCGACGAGCGTGCCCCGGCGAGGCCATAAATTGCGATCCTCGGATAGAGCAGAGGCGCAACAATACGAAACTGGGCTGTG
Organism: Apis dorsata; assembly: GCF_000469605.1. Lineage (NCBI taxonomy): Eukaryota > Metazoa > Arthropoda > Insecta > Hymenoptera > Apidae > Apis > Apis dorsata. The sequence continues at coordinate 148,454 of NW_006263721.1, read as the reverse complement.
GTCGCGACCGAGCCGCCTCGACTGAATTATCGTTTCGGTTTCCGGCCAAGAAGCGTGCGCGCTTTCGCGAAACCGTTCGAGCATTCATGCTCGCGTCGGCCGTCGAGCCGCGCGAAATCCTTCTCCTTCGTTGGAAATGCAACGAAGCGAAGAAGAAGAAGAAGAAGAAGACGACGACGGTTTGACGCGTGCGCGAATGGTGAAATCCATAGAATCGTCCCCCTCGCGAGAGGAATATTAATATAAATTTGTCCGGCATGAGGAGGAGGCGAGCGAGGTGGGGGGAGGCGGCCGTTTCACCCGTGAATAGAGGAGAGGGGAGGGGCGACGTCCGCCTCGAGTGACCGTTTCCCTTTTTCGCTTTTCTCTTCCACGCCGTCTCTATTTAATTGTATGGCGCCGGCGTGTACCATATTCCGCGAATGCGTCGGAGGTAAAAGTCTCCTTTTTCCTTTTCAACCGTTTCCTTCTGTTTGCGCGTTCACGTATGGTTAATAAATTGTTATGGGTGAGCGGGATTGAATGGGTCTCGATTTGTAAAAGTAGGATGCGACCGTGTTTATCTTGGAGACGAAAGTCTCGAGGAATGGATATATTCGAAAATCGCGTACAAATACCCGTTCTTTTCTTTCTTTTTTCTTCCGAGAGTCCGGATATATTCGTATGAAACGAGGAGAGACGTAGTCGATGCTTTTCACGGGTTATGAGATTCTTTCGCGATTTCGTGCGCGCGAATCACGATTGTTCGAACAAAGTTTGCTCCTCGTTCGTTCTTAATTAAACCGAAGCGTGCGTGAGAGGAGGGGGGGTCCTCTTCTCTCGAGGAGGAGAGGCGGCGATCCCTTCTCGAGCCCGCTCGATGATGGCAATTAAATTAAAGCGAGATCTCGGCCGGCCTTGTAGACGATTAATCAGCATCGCGACAATCGGACGTTTCATTACGTACAACTCTTGGAACTTCGACTCCCGCACAAATTAATGAACGACGTTTCCGTCAGATCGTTCGAGTTCTCTCTCTCTTTTTTCGAAAAGAAAAAGTTAAGAAATTATTCCAGAAATAATGATTATGCCAAGTATTTAGAGTAAATTGAAAGGATCTGATCGAATCAAGGTAAAGTTATATAAATTCTACGCGATGAAAATTGGACGAGGTTCGTTTCCGTTTCTTCGAATTCTTCGACTTGGTTTCCAAAGAGAAAAGAAAAAAAAAACGTTCGACGTATCGACGATCGTCTAGAAGGGAGAGATAGCAATCTCTAAATCCTGCGCGCCGAAATGTTTCACAGATCTGGGGAACGAAATCGTATCCGAATTCGATAGATGTTTGGGTTCGATGTTTCGGTCAAAGTAGGTCCTTGACCGTCTCGCTATTATTCGTCTGGGTCACAGGCATATACGAATAGATGCTACAAAAATCCTACGACTTTTTCCTCTCTCTCTCTCTCTCCTTTTTTTAATTTTCTCGCATCGTCTTTCGACGACGTTATTCCGATATCCAATATCCTATAAAAAAAAAAAGAAAGAAAATAAAAAGGAAATTCCAGATCACGAACTCGAAAACTCGTGTCGATTTTAAATCATCCGAGAATCGGACGAGAATCGAGATCGTTAAGTAACGGATTCATCGTTTAAAAAATGTTTGTTTACGCGGGGATTTTTGAGCAGGGGAGAGAAGGAAAAATATCGCGACGCGATAATATTCGAGAATTTATCGACTTGGCTCGGCACCGTTTCGCTAAATAATAATTATCGTTGCCGATGCTTACCGTATTTATCGCGCGTTTGCCGCGTCACCGTTGCGCCTGTAATTACCATTTTTCGCCGCGCGGCAGCAAATCCAAATCGCGATACGGATTTATAAATATAGATCGCATTTTACGCGTCTTCCCTTACACGCTTGCGCAAAATACTCGCGAGATTGATACCGAACCGTGTCTCTTACGACCCCCTCCTTCCCCGAGCGGAAATTTCAACAACGTGGTTCAACAGGGGACGAGTGTTGCAAGTGAGTGTTGTTCGAGAGAGAAAAGGAGGAAAGGAAAAAGGGGGAGGGGGTATGTAAAGAAAGGCAACGACGCTCGTCGAATAACCCCTCTCCTCCTCCCCCCCCCCCTCTCGTTTGTGTTTAATTTATTTGAAACGATAACCGCGAAATATTGCTTCGTATAAACGCGAACTGAAATCCCCGCTACGAGAAAATTGCTGAAAAACAAGAGCAAGAAGGCCGGTGTTCGGTTTTCAAGTTGTTGCCAACCGGTATCGAATCAATTTCCTTTATGATCGCGTTCTTTACACCGCGGTCAAAACAAGGTGATACGCCGGGGAAGTAAACACATTTGTGGAAAAAAGTGATTAAAAAAATATATATATGTATATGTATATACGTAAATGGAATCGTAATGGAGCGACAAAAACCGGGCGAATAAAACGGATGATTCACGAGCGGATATATCCTTAGAGGCGATCTAGGGGCCGGGAGGTAGAAAGTTGGGAGAGTGGGAGGCAATTGCGAACGGGCGAATTGCTATGCTTTCGGCATTAGCATCGTTCGCGGAAATCGGGCTGCGTCGATCGGCGTGGCCGAATAAATGAATTTCGATACGGGGAGCCTGTCCAGTGCAGTTTCTACTACTTGGATGGGACCTAGATATTCGCATAGCAACATGTGCGCTCGAGGTTCGCTTAGAAAAAAAGTAGGTAACACGCGCATACAGACAGAGAGAGAGAGAGAGAGAGAGAGAGAGAAAGGGACATCGCAACTTGTCACCGATCGCGAAGAAAATTAATCGCTGTTAGACGTTAGACACAGCTATCGTTTATTCTCCGCCAAATCCTTCCGACACGAAACGGTGAGCCTGTGCTCACACTCGATAATCGATCGAGCAATATATCACGTTGGAAACTTTTACCGCTCTCCATATCTTTCGACTATCTCTGGAATTTTTTTCTTTTCTTTTTTTAATGTATCTGATCTTCTTTACCGATTATCGGTCATTTTTTCTCATCCGTCTAATCGATCGCCTCTGAACTTTTATGAAAAAAGAATGTATCTGTTTAAATAATAATCGACATTTATCCATTGAAATAATTAGCATGCCGATGAGAGAAAATCGAAACTGTCGCTGCCTCGCGCGATATCCTAAGTGCGACTCTCGTAATTAATTAATGGGGAATAGAGATAACAGTTATAAATTTCGAAGTAAGATCTCTAGAGAACTTTTCTCCTTCCAATATGATATCTCCTTCTCAGTTCGATCTAAACGAGATCGGGAAAAGTAAACGATCGGGACACGTTCTCGAAACGTTAAACGAATAATTTCGTAGAATCGGTTCCTGGACGATTCGAGTTCTAGGTCAGCAGGAGTGAGGAAGAAAGAAAGAAAGAAAGAAAGAAAGAAAAGATAAGAGAGAAGCGAGACAAGGAAGGAAGGAAGGGAGATCGATGCATAAAAAAAAGGACTGCGGATCGGAGTCTCTTGTGGGATTCTGCATAATTCATTCGGTTAGCCGGGCGAATGCGTATTATACCTCAGGACTATCTAGCCGAGGCGAGGATGCAAGGACCTTTGCTCCGAATATGAGACCGAATCGCCGAATCGTCTGGAGATAGTACGGTATCGATAAACGAGGCTGCTCCGGCCAACCCTCCGATCAGGATCCACGGATCCTGGAATCTGAGAGG
>NW_006263721.1:144308-144674 GCF_000469605.1 Apis dorsata | reverse complement strand
AGGGGGAGGAGGGGGAGGAGGAGGGCGAGAGAGGAGGAGGGCTGGAAATGCAAATTAGGGAGAGGAGAGAGAGGGAAAGGGTTGGAACGAAATAAAAGTTGGCCTCGTATCCTTTTTCGAAAATCATGCCCCTTGCGACCCCTTCGTTCCCACGACCGCCCTCCGAGACGCTCTCTGCCCTCGCGCGCTTTTTAATTAAAGTTTCAACGTTGCCGCCGTTGTCCTCCGGGAACAATGCGGATTGCAACTCGTGTCCAACTCGTTCCGTGATTGTTCGCGCTTATAAAAGATCGAGGGCGCTGGGGGTCTAATAAATTTAAGAACGGAACTCCAATTCGAAACTGGAACGGAATTTCCCTTCGTCGA
>NW_006263721.1:128826-143911 GCF_000469605.1 Apis dorsata | reverse complement strand
ATAAAGGCGGATGTGGCCGGGTTGCCGGGCCGGCCGGTTGTCGTCGTCGTCTCCGTGGCATTTTGAATTGCAGATAATCAGGCACGATCGACAAGGATGATAATCGTCCGACGCTTAGACATGCAGTGACTTATCTGCCGGCCACCCGAGGCTTACCTGTCTCGGATACCTTTCCTTTCCCTGTGCAACGAGAGAGTGGACAGGATCGATAAGGATCGGGATGAGTCAGACCCCTCCCGTGACCTCGGATTTATCGCTCCAACGAAATGGACGGATTTCGTCTCCGATCTCCATCATTTTTTTCCCACCGATTTATTTATCATCCCTTTCGAATCGATCTCATTTCGTTTTTCCAATCATCGATTAAACTTTCTTTACAATTTCTTCCGCAGAGAAATTCGAATAATTTCGTTGAAAAATTCGAACGAAATGTCACGCTTCCGCACTTGACGTTTGACGTTTGAGAATTCGAGGAGGGGAGTTTTCGTTTGGGGTGGCATAGGTGTAGCGCTCCCACGTTGAGGCGCACGGTGCCTCCAGGTGGCGATCTCCTTCCAGTCACCATCCCCTTCCCGGCTAAGAAGAACACGAGAGGCGGCGGTCCTTCCATTGTCGCGGAGGGAGTTATTAACGAGAAGGGGATCTCGAGGCAGCCTCCTCGTGTGGGAATCGCGCAAGCTGCGCAGGCGTGCACCCCGAGGACTTCTTCCTTCCCGCCAAAAATCTCTACTTTCTCTACCTGCCCTCTTCGGTTAAAGTAATCTCACCGCGCTTCGTCTCAACTTCTTTATTTTCAACTTCTCCATTTGTATTGGCAAATTCCTTCCCCCTTTTTTTCTACGATCATAATCATATCGTTCGTGGCGCCATCCGAAACATCAGCCGTTCTCTCGTTTTTAAGAAGAATCGCGATTCCAGAAAATCAGGTGTCGAAGCCACCGAAATAGTTTGCCACTGCATCTTTGCAGGAAAAGTTGTAAAAGATTTAAGTTTGGAAATTTTAATTTGGAGTAGAAAAATTTGGAAAAAGAAGGGGGAAGAACTTATTTGCACATCAAGTATTTATATTTTATCGGCGCGAAAATGTATAATTGTTCGTAAGAAAGAAAAAAACACTCGTTGCAACAGAGATTTGGGTTAGATGGAGCGAAGTAATCCTAGAATGCCTAGAGATTCCCTATGGGAATTCAGGTTTTCTGGCTTACAAACAATGCATAACTGAACGCGTTACGGGGAGGACAATGATATTTCTTTCTCGGATCCGGTCCGTGGGGGAACGAGTATTGTGAAGGAATTTTTCAAGCACGCACTCCCACGTGGGGTATGTCGCTACCCCCAAGCACACACTCGCTCCGTGGAGGGGCGAGCACGTGTGGGAATGCGAGTAGAAGCGGCGGCTCTACGGTGCGGAGTTCGTGCCGACGAGGTGGCTCACTTTTTTTCTTCGCACCCTCTCGGGGCGAGTCGTTATCCTGTCGCGCGAAACGTGCCACGCTGCTGGGAAATCGTTTACTTTTACGCCTGTAAACGATTATTCTTCCTCTTCCTCCTCCTCTTCCCAACCCAACACCTGCCTTCCATCCAACGATTCCTCTTCCAACGAGAAACGAAGGATCCAACGAATTTAGACTCCTTTAAGAACCCCCGTAATCTGTAAAATAATTTGAAAATTATTAATTCTAAGTAAACTATTCCAAGTTCCGCCTTCGAAATTTTGCCGTTTTCAATGTTTATCCTCGTGTCTGTGGATAAAATAAATAAATTCTTCCCCCCTTTTTTTCTACGATCATAACTATATAATTCGAATTATTTTAGCATTTATGACGCCATTCGAAACAGCGTTCTTTCGTTTTTAATTCCTCATCGAGGAAATTTCTTATTTTCCTTTATTATTTCGTTATTTCCCTATTTAAAAGAAGAAGAAGAAAGAAGAATCGAAATGCGATTACGCGAGACGTATACGAGATAGAAAATTTCTCCAACGATTTCTTTTCCTTCGAGGAACGAGGAACGAAGGATTCAACAAAATTACGAGGAAACTCGTAATTTTCTCTCGATTTAAAAAAGAAGAAAAAGAAAGAAATATGATTAGAATGGAAATATGATTATGCGAGATGATGGAGATAGGAATCCAACGATTCCTCTTCCAACCGAGGAACGAGAAACGAAAGATCCAAATTTAGACCTCCATCCTTTAAGAACCCCCATAACCTGTAAAATAATTTGGAAATTATTAAATCAACTCTAAGCCCTCGAAATTTCACCGATGTTTATCCTCGTGTCGCATTCTCGTCGATTAAAGAAAGAAGAAGAAAAAAGAAAAATAAAAAAGCGATCACGTGAAATGGGATACGAGATAGGAAATTTCTCCAACGATTCCTTTTCCAACCGAGGAACGAGAAACGAAAAATACAAATTTAGACCTCCACTCCTTAAGAACCCCCATAATCTGTAAAATAATTTAAAAATTAATATTAATAAATTAAACCAACTCCAAGTTCCGCCCTCGAAATTTCGCCGTTTTCGATGTTTATCCTCGTGCATCGCATCCTCGTCGAGAAAACTCCCCTATTTCCCTCGATTTAAGAAAAAAGAAGAAAGAAGAAATGCGATCACACGAGATAGGAAATTAAGAAGACAGGCGTCTCTCTCGGCGCGGCGTTCTGCCAAAGATCACCCGTGACGCGTGGGTGGGTGACAACGCGGCGGGCACAATGGCATACACACACACCACGCACCTTCTCGCGTGCGCGCGGCACGAAGAAATCCGTGTTTGCCCACGTTTGAACGCGTCCAACCAGCTGCGCGTCGCCCGTCGCCCGCGCTATTGTTCCTCCGCGGAAGACGCGCCACCGCCACCTTATTGTCCCTCGTTACAAGAGAGAATTACACGCGTGCGCGTCGTATCGGCCGTTGCCCGCCCCGTCCATCCCCCAGAAAAATGCTCGCGAATATCGCGGCCGGGTAATCGTGAAACGGCGCGAAACGATCGCGCGGATTAAGATAGCGAGGTGGCGGCGATGCCCGGCCGGTGGAGATAAGTTAATTGGAGGCGAAGGCGCTCGTCGCGGCGAATGGAATCGTTTAGCACCGGCCACCATCTCGCCTCGGCCAACCGGCCCTTATCGGGTCCGAGGGCCGAGTGATTAACGCGGATCGCGATTTTATTGGGTCCGGTTAATTGAGATTTGTAGGCGATCCTCCCCGCCCGGGAATAATTCACGATAAGTAAGCACACGTACGTGGCCGCGGAAGAAGGAATCGTGGAACGGAATCGTGGCCGAGGTGTTTCACAATCTGATTTAATCCGTCTATAAACCGCTGTATTTGGTTCCGTGCACGGGCGTACGGAGAGGCTAATCGAACGAATAAAGGTTGAACATTTTCCAATAAATTTTCCGATTTGTAGATACGAACGAAGGAATTCTTTTCTTTTTATTTACGATTATAACTTGCGATCGAATTGGAATTGGTTTTCTTCCTTTGTTTCGGCGCGATTCCATCCGAAAGAGCGTTCTTCTTCAAGATGCATTCCAGATTAAGAAATCAAGCGTCGAAGCTATCGAAATGGTTTACTTGTATCTTTGCAAAACGTGGAGAAAGCAAAGATTTAAATTTGGAAATTTTAATTTGGCGACGATCGTTTGAATGCATCGAGAAAATTTTCGTTCGGCGAAAATCCGACTTAGACGAGAATTGAAAGAATCGAAAGATCGAGAGATAAACAGTATCCATCGAAATAATCTTAATCTGATTCGTGCAATAAAATCTTGAATTTGGAAAAATATATATATATATTTTAACCATTTCTTAATTTGTGTTACGTTCTAATTATCCGTTCACACTTGGAGGAAGCCGGTTGGAAAACATGGAATTTTTCCTATTCGCCTCGTCGAAGAGGCGTCGCGTGAATCATCCCGCCGCGTGGGCAGCCGAGACTTTGTCGCACACGAGTGAATAGCGTGTACACGCGGCGGCGAACAGGACCTATTTCGCCGAGTTGTCGTCGGTAGGGAAGCGGCTATTAGCGTTGCCGACCGCGCATTACGCTTCGACGTTATTGGCCAAACGTTACATCGCGGAAAAATATAAATAACTATATGAACGATGAAAATTTTCTCTCCCTCTCTTTAACACGTTGACTGCCGCGTCACCCATATTCTGACTTATTCGAAGAAAGATATTTTGCAGGGTGTAATAAAACTATTAAATTGTATGAAAATAATAAAAAAATAATAAAATATATTGTAAAATATATAAATTGTAGTAAAAATAATAAAATTAAATTTAATTATAATAATTAAAAAAATTATTTTGAATGTAAAATTTTAAAATATTCTATACAAAGCTGAGGTGATCCGGACAATTTGGACAAAAAATTATTTTTTATCTTTTTTAAATTCCTTTAATTGGTGCGTTTGTCTTGTGTCTGATTAACATAATTTGCATGCAATTTAATACTTATATAGAATTATTTTTTCAATATTATGTTGACTTCGTTGAAGATTTTGTTATATTTTCAGATAATCCTAATAATTTTGCGGCTAATAATTCTCTAAATTTTCTAATTTTGGGATATCACGAGTCTCGACAATTAAATATGAACATATCGTTGTATCTCTGACACGATACCTGTGACATTATGAGAATTTATATACAATCCACAACTAAGAAGTATATTTGTTACTAGTCGAAGGGCATTCCACATATTATCCAAATTATAATCCAAATTATCCAAATTAAAATATCCAAAATATACTAAATCACTACTACTATTCAATTATTGTCAATACAATTACTATTATCAATATTTCTATTGCGAACGATGGAAACAAATGATGCGAGACATCATTCTTGCGACCATCACACTCGCATTACTAAACTATAGAAGTACTGGAGTACACTTAATACGGCAGTCAACGTGTTAATCTCGTCAGATCGTTCGCCGAGTTTCGCCTCTTGGAAAAACTTCGAACGAATCCGATTTATAAAAGCACTGATCTGATAATAATAATATTGACTAATGAAAACAATAAATAAAAATGTACGAGTTTAGTTGAACCAATGTATTTAATTATACGTGATTGCGCGTATCTGTTTACAAAACGCTTGAAGTACGTGTATCGAAGGGAAACAAATAGCTACCAACTATGAAATAGTGACGTTGTTGACAACGTTCAATGATAAAACACACACATATAAAATTTCAATGAACTTTAAATTCTATAACAAATAATAACAACAATAATACGTTCTTTCGTCTTCCATCCCCGCATCGATATCGATATTTTCTGGCCCGGCCGTGCACAGAGACGGCCGCGCATCGGCCATCGATATTCACTTTCCGGTTGCTGCATTATTCAAGCGGGGCCGGCGCACAGGCGCACGAAGGACCTTCGAAGGTGGACAAGTGTCTTCGCCGAGGTCGACGCCGTTCTCGACGCAGCCGACTTCCATTATCCGGCCCGCTCATTTTCACGCCGTGGATCCAATACGTGTGACGAAATAATTGGCCGGCGAGAACTAATCGATCCGATCGGATTTTTGCGAATCGTACGATACGCGTATCGTTCAACACGCGTACGATTTAATTGGAGTTCGCGATAATCGGAGAAAAACCGAATTCTTCTCGAGTTATCCTCACTGGCCCCCTCCCCCTCCCTCTTTGCTGGCCTCGATTCTATTCTAGGCATAAGTTACGGTGATCACGTTTCGATCACCCTCTTCTCCCCCGACGATTCCTTCGACGTATCGCCGAACGACATTCCGCTTCGTACGAGCGTTCGAACGTGCAAACACTTGACGGTTTTCTTGCGAGACAGGAGTTACTCGCGAAACGCCCGTACGCACGTCCACGCGATTTAAAATAGCGGCAAAAATATTCGACTCGAGGGGAAGAAGAGATTCGCAAAAAGTTCTCGTCGATGCTAATCGTTTTCACGGAATATGGAATACGGTTTTCCAATCGTATCTTTGAGTCAGGGAAGGGACCCGTTATCATCCGTTGAGGTGGACAGCTTACGTCACAAATGAGAGAGAGAGAGAGATACGGTGTCGGAATTATTCCTGCGAAAGGTAAACATTTGATTCATTTCGTAATGCTTAGTTCTCGCGATGAATTAATTACGATTGGCCACCGATGTTAATCGTTTTCGCGGAATATGGAATACGGTTGTCCAATCGTATCTTTCAATCATGGGAGGGCCCCGTTATCATCCGTTGAGGTGGCCAGCCTACGTCACAAATGCGAGAGAGAGAGAGAGGGAGATATGGTGGCGGTATTATCTGTGAAAAGTAAAAATTTGATTAATTTCTCACGGAATATGGAATCGGTGACGGAGAAGGGAGCCGTTACCATCCGTTGAGGTGGTAAGTCTGACAGCTTACGTCACAAGAGAGAAAAAGAGAGTGAGATACGTTGTCGGAATTATCTGTGAAAAGTAAAAATTTGATTAATTTCTCACGGAATATGGAATCGGTGACGGAGAAGAGAGTCGTTACCATCCGTTGGGGTGGTAAGTCTGGCAGCGTACGTCACAAGAGAGAAAAAGAGAGTGAAATACGTTGTCGGAATTATTCCCGTGAAAAGTAAAAATTTGATTAATTTCGTAATGTTTAGTTGTCGCGATGAATCGTAATTTATGATTGGCCATTTTGCTCAACGCCTTCTGAAGCGAAACGCGACGACGGTATACAATTAGGGATTAATTCATTGTTTGGGAGTGGTTGGCGATTGAATATCGATAATGACGGCTCGAACGATTGTATCGTTGCGAACTCTTGCAAACGGTCCTTCACCGATCTGCGAATCGTTGCAAAATTGCATTCCCTACGTCATCCGAGATAATCACGTTACACGTGCCTCTATCGTGTACGTATCTTTAGACTTCCGTAGGCGTTCAAACATCTCTGTTCGTGGCTCTCGTGTACGAGCGCGTTTCTTTCGCTTGTTTACGATAGATACGATTATAAATGAAACGTCATTACTCGTTGTTCGAAGCGAACGAGTGTCGAAAGGTTAAAGGGGTAATTAATTTCACCGTGTACGCGTGTCACGATCGTTTATAGGAAACGAGATCCGATTCCCCCTTCGAAAGAGATAATAAATTCTCTGAAGGATAAATCTTCGAATCAACTCGGAGATGAATTTTCGCCAAGAGGTGAAATTCGTGCCGCCATTGAGAGGAGGGAGCCGTGTTTCACGCAAGTTTCAACGTGGAAATTGACAATGGGAGAGAAAAAGCCGGTGGCCCGAGAGGAGGAGAAATTTATCTTCGTTCGAAAACATTGGGACACCTCCCCTTCGGGGAGAACTGTGGGAAACTGTCGGACAGCTGAAGAAAAAGAAAGGGAGGGAGGGAGGGAGGAAGAAGGAAGGACGTGATGCGAAACCCCAAAAATGATGCTCGTACCACCCCTTCGAGATTATTCTCCTCTATTAAATCCCTCCTGGCAGATGTACCCGTCCATCGGACCTATTATCTTTAAACTCACCTCTGGAGAAAAAATTAGACATTTCTCTTCCCCCTTAATCCTCCAGAGTTAGATTTGACGAAAGCTCGGTATAATAATAATAATAGAATGGAATGGAGGAAAGGCAGTTTCCTTCGGATTCATCGCGAAGATAGAAATCTCTATGTTGTCGATCGAAGAGAGGTTTAAAAATCGAATCGAAGATTCAGTGGAAACGGAACAGATGATCCGTCGAAAGTTCGTTTTTCGCGCTGCGAGGCGAGGGTAATTGATTATCCTGCATCAATCTTGCCAAGGCGAATTATTCGAGGATATTACGCGGTTGATATAGAGATCAAGTCGGCCGGTTCGACGATTTGCCCGCTTTCGACATCGCATCCCTTGGATCATTCGTAATCGGGAACGGAATTAACCGCTCATCGTTTCGCGCACTCGCGCCGCTGATTGCGGCCATTAATAGAGAAAATTAATGAGCCGGTAGAACCGACTCGCTTCTAGGCGCGCGCGTGTTGACTCGCGAATAAATCATCCGCCTTTGCCAATCAATGTTCACCCGGACGGACATTTATTCCATCGCGTTTTCTCGCCGATAAAAGAAAAAAGGAACCGCTTTCGCTCTACGCGAAAATTTTGTTTCGTCTCCTTGAGAAAGGAAGGAAGGAAGAGTTAGATTTGAGAAGAAAGGAAGGGAAGGAAGGAAAAAAGGAAGAAAGGAAGAATTAGATTTGAGAAAAAAGAAAGAAGGAAGGAAAAAAGGAAAGAAGAAAGGAAGGAAGGAAGAGTTGAAAAAAGGAAGGAAAGAAGAAGGAAAGGAAGGAAGAAAGGAAGGAAAGAAAGAAGGAAAGAAGAAAGGAAGAAAGAAAAGAAGGAAGGAAGGAAGAGTTAAATTTGAAAAAGAAGGAAGGAAAGAAGGAAGGAAAAAAGAAAGGAAAAAAGGAAAGAAAGAAGAAAGAAAGGAAGGAAAAAAGAAAAGAACGAAGAAAGGAAGGAAGAGTTAGATTTGCTATTTAACGAAACCTTGGTCAACGTATTAATAATAATAATAATAATAATAGAGTGAAATAGAGAAAAGGCGATTTTCTTCGAATTTCACGTTCGCTTCATCGCTTTCCGCGAACCAAGAATCTCTACGTTTTCGATTGGAGAGAGGTTTAAACGCGCGCGGTTTAAAAGCGTCGATAAAACGTTTTTACAACGTGCGAATGGAACGTGGTGCGCGCGAAGCGTAATTTATCACACCCACGGATGGCGTCAGCTATTTCTCTCCAACTATCAATCCGCGATCTCCTTCATCCGCGCAGCCAGAAAACAGGAAAAAAGGAGTAAAGTTTCATCCCGATAAACACCCCATTCGAATTGTCGTTCGTAAATGTTGTTAACGACGTTACAATTACAGTCATCATCGTTATCCTCCTATCACTCTTATTAAACGGTTCGCCTACATCCTTATCAATTTTATTTTATTATATCGACCGTAGGGAACGAACATTTCTCCCCGAATCGAACGTCAATATCTTTCTCTCTCTCTATTTCTCTCTCTCTCTTCTCTTTTTTTAACAAGAAAAACGCGTCACGCGTTTCCAACATGCGCGACGTAAGAAGCAATTTCTGTTCGAGTAGAAGAGGTGTTCGATCGCCACGTTTTCTCGAAACCGGTCGAGAATCTACTCGTTTTTAACCGATGCGGCAGCTACGCGCGTTATCCACTCACGGATAATGGTGTGCCAATGGTGTGCCAGCCTCGATCCTTTTGCGGAATATTTCATCGTCCGATTAACGCCCCTGCTCTAATCGCTCACGAGCGCTCGTTCGTCGAACGAGTCGGTGCGGGGTTAAGGCGAGTTCACAAGCCCGGGGTGTCGAGGAGGGAAAGAGGGAGGGGAGGGCGCACTTGCCACGGGAGGACGCGATAATCCGACACTGAATAATGAACCGTGAATAATTAACGGCGAGGTGAAAGGAGCTAAGGCTACGCTAACGCCTCCGGCTACGTTTTCCTCTCACGCGGGATCGACGCGGAACCGTCGGGTTGTGGGTGAGCCTTCAAGAGTCTCGAGGTCGTCGAGCGACCTTCCAAGGTAACGAAGCGACTCTCTCGCCTCCTCGACGAGAAGGAGTTGTTGGAGAGGAGCGTGAGTACCGCCGCCGAGAACGAACATCTGGCTCTGGAGAGAGATCTTTCCGAGGATTTCCGACCTCCTCCTAATTTACGATACAGCGAATTCTTCGAACAGGGCGATCCTGCACACTGTACAGATTTATGATGCTCGAGGATGATTGAAATATATCATCGTGAGAAGATCCGAGGTTTAAAGAAAGGTGGATCAGGGGGAGGGAGACGATTAAGTCGATATACATTTCGTACAGTTTCGCGCGGGAAAAGAAGAAGGGAGAAGGGGAAGAAAGCGGGTCCGGCAGCTGAAACAGGGACGGGCGGACGGGTCGAGTTGTACAGGATCGGGTGTAAGTTTGGCTGGAAACAGAAAAGGTTGGAGACCACCCTGGACACGCGCCCGTATCAACAGGTGTTGGTTTATGACGCCGCGGCGGAAACCGTGGGCATCGACATCGATTCCGATGCAATTTAGATAACCGAAACCGATTCGACAACCCTGAAAACCTGAATCGCGCCGCGATAAAGGTGGAACGGGACGCGCGTGTAAATTCGGCGTGAAATTTCTCTCGCGTGCACGCGCGGGTGTCGTCGAGGACATTCCTCTCCCTCGTGCGAGGAGGCTGACCGATACCCTTCCCCCTCGAGTCGTGACTCGATTAATACGCGAGCCGACTTTTAATTAACCGATTTCGAAGTCATTCCACGCGAAATTAATCTTAATCGTTGATATTTTCGAAGAGAAAATAGTCTCTCTTTCTCTCTGTGTGTTAAAATTACTTCGTTTCTCGGATATTTGGAATATTTATCGGTTGTTTCTCGCGAGTCAGGGAAAGACAGGACTTGGGAATGCGAGTATCGGCAGAGGGAGAGGGAACGGTGTGTGAGGTATCGATCGATAGTTTTAATCGGGGGGTACGGCCATCGAGGCCTATCTGGTTGGACGCAGTTTATGCGAACAAGAGGCGATCGCCAACGCAAGACGCATAAAAGAGCGCGTCGGGCATTGTCGTTGTCCGACCAGATATAACCCTCCCTACCCCCCCTCTCTCTCTCTCTCTTTATTCCGCTCGGGCCCATTGTCGGATATAGGCGCTCGCCTCTCCTCCAGTTTTTCACCCCGAAAACTTTTCCTTTCTTTTCCACCCAATTTTCGACCCCCTCCTCTTGTCTCGAGTTCCAAGATCGACCAACCTTTCGATCATCCGCACGCTGCGTTAACTCCATATAAATTCCCTTGTTCACGCCAACGATATTTCCAGCGTGGTTCTCGAAAATGCGAATTATCGATTTCTCAAAAAACACGAATATTCCTTCGGTATTTTTTATTTTTCTTCTTTAATATATATTTCATACCGTATTTCTCAAGAAATGCGAATATTCTTTTTCTTAATAGCTATTTCATATCGTATTTCTCGAGAAACGTGAATATTCTTTCATTCTCGAAGTGCAAACTCATTTTGAATCATCGATTTCTCAAGAAACACGAATATTTTTTCGTTGCATGAACTCGAAACGAATATATATTTTTTTTCTCTTTAATACACATTTCATATCATTCTCAAGAAATACGAATATTCTTTCGTTTTCAAACAAAATGCGAATTATCAATTTCTCAAAAAACACGAATACTCCTTCGTTGGTATTTTTTTCCCCTTCAATATACATTTCATATCGTATTTCTCAAGAAACGCGAATATTCTTTTTCTTTAATACCTATTTCATACTGTATTTCTCAAGAAACGCGAATAACTTTTGTTCTTGAACGAAATTATCGATTTATCGAACGAATTATCGATTTCTCAAAAAACACGAATATTCTTTCATTCTTGAACAAAATATGAACTCATTTTTCTCAAGAAACACGAATATTCTTTCGTTTTCGAACAAAATACGAATTATCGATTTCTCAAAAAACACGAATATTCCTTCGTTAGTATTTTTTTTCCCCTTTAATACATACCGTATTTTTCAAGAAACGCGAATATTCTTTTTCTTTAATACCTATTTCATACTGTATTTCTCAAGAAACGCGAATAACTTTTGTTCTTGAACGAAATTATCGATTTCTCGAGCGAATTATTGATTTCTTAAAAAACACGAATATTCTTTCATTCTCGAAGTGCGAACTCATTTTTCGAATGACCGACTTCTCAAGAAACGCGAATATTCCTTCCTTTGGACGATCTAACTCGATGAAACGAGCGTAAAGCGGACCGTGACCGCTTCGCTCGAATTCGAATAAATTATTATCGGTACAAGCCGCGTCAAACGCGTTATTTACGGCGCACGGAAGGGGGGGAAGCGAGCGATAACGTCGCCCGGACGAGGCGACAATTAATATTCATCGCGATTCACCGAGCACGACGAGCGTCCAAACAATCCCACCGGCTAATTAAGAAACCCTTTAAACCCCCTTTTTCCGTTGTCACGCCGCGCTTCCTTTCGAATTATCCGTTACTTGAATAGTAGAATAATGGAATCGAGTGCTCGATTATTTATCGGCGGCGGTGGTAAATGGAAAGAGCGTGCGGACGCGTGGGTGGAAACGGAAAGTCACCCACGTGCCCCACCCTCGGCACGCACCGAGCGGCGAGGTGCACGCACGGTTTACACGCGCGGTTACCGATGTACCTGCGCTCATTCGTCACCGGACCACACGTGTAACCGCGCCTTTATATACGGCCTCTAGATGCGCGTTGCATATTCATACACAGTGCGTACTCGATGCTCCACTTCGCCAAAGGTGTGGGAGGACGGGCGTGCATAATTTTTCGAGTACCTTGAACTCGAACGTTAATCGATCCCAACGCTACTATACTGTATAACCTTTTCGCTTTATTATTTATACTGCGATTTAACGGTGATCGTAAAATCGGCGATCGATCTTATCTTATTTTTCCCCCCCACCCCTTTTCTTTCCACGTCGCAACGATCTTCGAATTCTTGCGTTCCGATAAAATTAATTTCTCGCGATGGAAAATGATGGCGTCCCTCGTTCCCGCGTCCCCGAGGCGAAAGTGAAGGCGCGCGGATCGACCTCGAGTCGTCTGAAAGGTGCGCTCAGCCTATTAAAATTCGGGTCTGCGGACCCTCTCGTACGATCCTCCCACGCGCGTCGACCACGATCCCTCGCGAGGAGAGGAGAAAAAGGAGGAGAAAGAAGGAAGAAGAAGGAGAGGCATGGAAGGGGCTAATCGAAAAAGTCGAGCAACCAAGTCGGGCTCGCACATGTCGAGAAGCGTGTAGACTCTATCGGTGGCCGCCCACGCGACGGCTACGAACCTTTAACGCGCTTGCAATAAATGCCTATAGTTGCCCGGACATGCTCTTATAATCTCTCTGGAAATCACTCCCGTCCTTGAGTCTTAGCCTCGTCCCTACCCTCGGATCCGTCCATCGAGCTGAAACGATCTCGACGAGCAGCTTTTCGAGTAACGATACACTCATAGTCCCATCGACAGGTTATAAATAACTCTCGTTCCATTCCATTTTACGCGAGCAAGATCCCAAATTCCAGATGTATCCTCTCTCTCCTCCGTTCAGAGATCCGTTGCTCCCCCGTATTCGGAATAATGATCGTCGACGAGATTCGTGGCGCGAAAAAAATCTCGAAACGATGGGAAGGGAGATAGCCGCGAGTGCGGCTCAATTACGCGCGAGTATCTTCGAGGTAGCATCGAGGTTGAGGGAAAGTAAGGGGTTCCATCCCTTCTTCCTCCATTCCTGCCGATCGGTCAAAGCTATCCGCGTTCATTAATTAACCTCGAGGAGCAGAGGTTTCCCGAAACGCGGCGTTTAATCGTTTCCTCGATCGAGAATAAGGAGGAGGTATCCTCGATTTTGCGAGGCGGAGTTCACGACGGAGGAAATCTGGCGCGAGTCATCATCGGTAGTTTCCTTTCCGCCTCTCCCTTCTGGGGGAGCGAGCGAGGCTCGTTACGGCCGCTGGATATAAAACTTAATTTCACTTGGCCGAAAAATAAATGGCGAAAGAGGTGCTGCCCCCTCCACATTCGAGAGAAGGAGAGAAGAGGAAGTACGGTTTGTCCGCGGACGGAGAAGGGAACCAGCTGCGCCTCTTTTTTACCCGCTCGCCCCGTAACTTTTCTTTGCACGATCGTTCCTCGCGGAACGCAGTTACTTACCGGGTAATTTCGCATCCCCGAAATCTCTCGGACCTGCGATGCGAATCGAACTGTTTCGCGCCGCCTCTGAGAACCCGCCGCTCTCTCTTTCTCTCTCTCTCTCTCGCCCCTTTTTCTTTGCTTCTACAATACTGCTCGTTTTTCCTCGTGGTCGAAATCGAATCGAGAGCAATCCACCAGCTTTCGAAACTCAATGCGCGGGGCCAACATTTCGAAAAGTTGAGCGCTCGGCTTTTTGTACGAACGTTCGTTCGAAATAAAATTGTTTCTTCCAAGAAGATTCGTTGTTTGTCGGATCGAGAGAGGAAAATATGACGCGACGTGTTGCTTCTTGCGTCGACGCGAATCTATGAATATGGAGAGGGGCGTCCCTTGTGGCTGCTTGGACGTAACTTTAGGATAAGGAGACAGTCGATTGTAGCAACGGTAGCACGATTTCCCTCGATGGAAACGCGTGGAGCTCGTCGAAACGATAAAATCGACAGTGGTAATATATATATGTATATATAGGCGACGCGTAGCAAACAAGTTTCTTGTTTCTGGCGCACGCCTAAAATGCATCGTTGGCAGGGTAACTACGATCAGGTTGAACATTTTAAACGCGTGTTTCCTGTATCCATAAAAACACCGCTCCTATAAACCATTCTTCTTATCTTTTCCAATATTTTTCCCCGTGATATTATCGATTGATTGGCAAGTATCGTAACCGGAGGAATTATCGATGAAACGGGATGCCAATAACTTAACGAGTAAACGATATTCCAACCACTTTTGATTCTAGATTTTTCCCCACTCGCGCGTTCTGCTACATTATCGCGCATATTTTATAATATTTTATATATATAGCCGTCACTCTGCCGGGAACCGATATATTCGCGATATATTCGTCCAAACGTCGTAAAAAAAATATTTACAGATCCTCGACAATTTATATTCTCGATGATATATTAAAATATGCGTTACATCGATCGTAGATTCATCAACGGTGGCCGTCATAAAAATCGTTTCAATTCGATCGGCCGTCGATCCTACGATTAACCGATAACGTGGAAAATATACGGAGGGAGCATACGANCGCACGCGCACTCCAACCGCCTCGTTCGGTAATTTCAACGACGAGCGGCAACCGCCTCTCTGGTAACTTCAACGCCGGATGCGACGCGCGTGTACCTATTCTCGACATAAACGAACGAACGAAAGCGATCGTGGGAGGATGGGAATCAAATTGGCGCCCTCTATATCGGAAGATTTTTGATCCGAAGGTGGGATCGATAGGAGGACGAGCACTATCTCGAAGCCGCTGAAGAAATCGACTCCCTCGATCTTCCTATCTGGAATCTGGTATCTCGAC
>NW_006263721.1:123951-128473 GCF_000469605.1 Apis dorsata | reverse complement strand
GGCGTCCGCCTCGTTACCGACCCTCTTCGCCCTTCTCTGGATCTTCTTGTTCGGAGCCACTCGCTTCCCTGCCTCCCCCCTCCCCCCGCGCCAATTCATTAAGCTGTAATTGAGTTTTCAGCTCCGCGATATGAAGACCGAGATACATCTATCGGGGCGAGGGGATAAAGGGAGGGAGCGCGCGATAAAGAAGGAAGATGGATAAACAGAAGAAGGGAGGGGGCACGCGGCACGGAACGGCACGGCACGGCACGGCACAGCACGGCACGTCGCGAATTAAGCACGACAACGTGTGACCGATGTCCAGCCCGTGATTAACTAAAGTTTTAACAAGCTCTCTCTAGCCTTCGCCCATCGTCGTCGATGCTTACACGCACGCCGTACGGATTAATTCCACGGCGACGAGTGCCGTTGCCGGGTACTTATTCCCCCATGGTTAATCTGCCGGCCAGTTAATGTCACTGGTGTGCCTTATGTGCCGTCCGCGGTCGTTACGATCGCTTCTTTTCCTCTTCTTTTTAAACGTCTATTTACTCGCTCGTTAATCCGCGAATTCGCGCGGTTATCGCGCTCTCGATCGGAACGGATATCTAAATCAAAATATTAGAAAGGGGAGATATGACGTATAACTGGACGACTCGTCGGTTATCGAAGAAGTTTCGCGTGACTCGAAACGCGGAATAAGAACGCGAATCCGTAATAATCCGTTCGTTCTGATACGTTTCCCTCGTTTTTTCCCATTAATATTTCGCATTCCCGACGTTCTCCTTCCTCGGTGGAAACATTTTCCAGGGTGGATAAAAGTCTCGCTCGATATTTCACTCCGAGAAACGCACTGGTCGTAAGAGTAATGGTCGTGAAAAAAGCAAGGAGAATCAAACGGTTAACTGTACGAACCGTGTGACATACATCAGCGGCGAGCCCGTGCGCATGCGCGCCGCTCGACCTATGACTGTCGCGAACCGTATACGCGTTTGTTTACGCGTAAATCGATCAACTTCGTCCACTTTATACATTACTTTCTAAATCTTAATACCGCGTAGTCACGATCAAAAAGCGTTTAACTTTTCGGAAAGTGAGAAATTCGTCATTTGTCCGCGTTTTCGATTACGAGTCGAATTATTTCAACGTTGAAAACGCGTGGAATGGAATCGGATCGCGAATATCGACGTAAGGATGAATCTGTGGTGCTGCCACCGCAAGTTCTTAAGAAATGGATATAACGTTTCGGAGTAACGCGTCGCGGATGACCGGTAAATCGAGATGAGAACGAGTTTCGAGAATTAAGGTAATCGAGCCGGCGCACCTGACCAAGGCTCGAATTACGGGCCGGGACGCAGGTATCCGCTGTTCCAGACATTTCCAAGCCACCCACGCCGCGCAGAAGCGGCGCGCTCGTTACATCTGAAAACGGTCTCGACCGGCTTTTGCTTCCCTCGGTTACGCGCGCCCACGCGCTCCTAGACAAGCGCACCTCGAGACGTGGGAACGGGTTTCCTCCGACACCGTTCTCCCTTTATCGATGTCGGGTAGTTTCACTTTCTGGCATCTGTATTATGCGGACACGTACCGCGTTGTACGCCGTATATTCGCTTCGATTACCCCTTAATCAAACCTGTACAAGTACAGGAAATATCGCAAATGAAAGAAACGATTTTTATTACAGCTACTAGTCGGCTACTATTCTGGCTTCTTTGAAATTTTGAAAACGATCCCGTCATACATACATTTTACGTATACGCACTCTCAAATTTGTTCGATCTAAATTTTTTGGCCTTAAACAAAGGAGCCTAAACTTTTTTTTTTTCTTGAGGAATTTTTTCCAAAAAAGAAACGAATCCCCTCGTCGAGAGGCTCGAACGATCGAGGCGAATTTTTGCGGAAGCCGTCTACAATGGAGAAACGTAGGCCACGAATAATCCCCGCGTAGGTTTGGAAAAGCTGCTTAGCTCGAATTAAGGCGGCTCCGTTGCACCCACTTTGTCCGCTATTGTGCGTCGATGAAATAGAGAAGCATCGTGACCGAACGCTCGATCCTTTCTTCGTTCGTTCCTCGAGAAGGGCGCGTATTTACGGGCGATCGTGCATTTACCAGCACCGTTGCTCGAGAGTCGGTTGGTTGCGTGTTGGCCGAGTTTCATTACCGGGGCCCAAATGAATCCTCGAGACGCGGCACTAATTAATGACGCGGTACGCTTCGTTCTGGCCAGCGTTCAGGGATCCCACAACCGAATCAACGATCTCGTTTCTCGAGTCATCGGGAACGAGAGAGAGGTTTACGCTCTCCTAATAGAATTCTCGAAAATTTCCGCCCGGTCATTTCGCCCGCTTCGATTTCGATCCATCGATTTTCGCGTTGTCGAGGATCGAAGGAAATCAGTAATCAATAATTAAGCCGCATACGTACGTACGAATGGAGTATAATCCTTTAAAATCCAGTAGCAACGTGCGTGAAATGATAATTTTGAACCGGGAGATCGAAAAGTGTCTTCACAACGAGCGATCGTTTTACCTTGAATCGGTATCAGTTTCGATCGAAAAAAATTTGAAAGAGAAATTCCTTCGATACGAAACGTATCTCTGTCTATGCGCAGTTGTGCGAGGAAGTAAATTCTCTCGAGATTAAGAATTTAAAATCCTTAACTCTACCTTAACATGAGATATTAAAACGGCTTCGATTTGATCCACAACGAGTTCTGATAGATAAAAACCGAATTATTTATCGCCGATATGAACGTCGTTGGGGGAGTGATACGCATGGGTAGACACGTCAGAATTGGCGCGGTTCCGCGGCGAAAAAGTATGTAATTCGATCTGGGGGGGGAAAAAAGGTAATAACCCGCTCATGAATTTTAATTTAAAATTAAAGCGATACCGCGCGGGGGAGGGACTCGCGATATATAGCTCGTCCGAGAGTGGTTTCGCAGGTAGCTGATACACAGACCCCTCACTACCGCTCTTCATCTTCTTCTTCTTCTTCTTCTTCTTCTTCTTCTTTGTCGTTATCGTCTCTTTCTTTTTCTTCTTTTGTCCCTGCTGCTTTACTCCGGAGCTGGTTCTCTCGTTCACACGCCTCCTTCATTTCCGAACATCATGCAGCAAGTCTGGCATTCTGAGGGAAGCCTCTACAATGTGCCAGGCGTAACTGTTATTCTTGTACCGGATAATGAAAAAAGTAGACAGAAAAAAAAGGAGGAGGAGGAGGAGAAACCTTTGAGACACCAAATGCGAGGAACGCCAAAATTTTTATAGTTTTTTAACAAGTTAAGTTTTTTGGAAAGACTGTAAATAAAATTTTCGATTATTAAACGCAACGATATATATATATACAATAATGTCGAGAAATTTGTGTGTGAACATGTGGATATCTATTTTAATCGAGAATCTTTTCCATTGTAAATCGTGGCGAGAGATTCCGTGAACGGTTGGCGTTCAGTGCCAAGCCGCGAATATAAGATCGCGATTGTAAGATTCGTAAGAAGGAAGATGCTAGCAGATGAAAATTACGAAGAGTCCCCCGCGCAAGGAAAGATTCACGTTCGTAAAGCACAGTGGTTTATGAATACGCGAATTTACTGCTTAATCAACCGAGGCGGCGAGGCGGATGCAATTAAAACGCCATTAAATGGCCGCATAAAAATTCTCTGTAAAATTCGGCGATATCGTGTTACCTTCTCCCCGGCTTACGTTCTATAATTTCCAGTTCCACAATCTTGATCGCGTTACATCCTCGATATTCCGGGTGTAGAACTTGAAAAAGAAATCATCAATTTCTTTGTTTTCTCTTTTTCCATCTTCTTCTTCTTCTTCTATTTTCTTTAATTATATATTTCGAGTTAATCAGAACGTTGGATCTTTAAGATGTGCCTCTACGAAAAGAGGTCATTTTTTTTTTTACCACAACTTATTCGTCATTGAAAATAATCCGCGATCCATCGAGCCTCGGCCTCTAATTGGTCTCTTTGATGTTGGGCGGCCATTACGCTCCCAAAATTGTTTTCCACCCGTTAGAAGATCAACGTGGCCCGAGGGCAAGCTTCTCTCTAACGGTACGTCAGTTGATCGGGTACAGGTGATTAATTATTCGGACGGGTAGGCGTGGGACGTTATCGACAAATTCACCTTGAAGAGTAAAGGTATTGTGGCGGGGGGGAACGAGCTGCCCCCTCTCCAAACTCTTCTCGTCTCGCGTTGTTTTCTCCGCGCCATGTATTTACATTAACAAGACATTTATTATTAAATATAATTTTATCATTATGATTTAGATTTTTAATTTACTTAATTTATAAAAATTATTTAATATTCTTAAGACATTTATTGCTATTAAATTCACCTACATTTTTAATAAATTTTATAGTAATTATTGAACTTATTAGATTAATTATTCGACCATGAACATTATCAATTCGACTATCGGCAAACTTAATCTCTGGACACCTAATTTTAACATTATTAGGAATTTTTATTAGAAATTTTATTTCAATCATTCCAATTAATTTATTAATTCAAAATATATTATTAA
>NW_006263721.1:120263-123765 GCF_000469605.1 Apis dorsata | reverse complement strand
ATTAGAAATTTTTATATCTATTATTCAAAGATATGTATTTTCAATTTTATTAATTCTTTATTTCTCTGAATCTAATTAATTATTATTTAAATGAAAACAAATTTTCCATTTCACATATATTTACATTAAGACCGTGACCAATTATTCTATCATTTAATTTACTAAATACATTAGTTAGAACAGCAATTTAAAATTTATAGATTTTTATCTTTATCAATTTTTATTGTTAATTTAATTAATTCATCAATAATTACTATATTATGATTTCGTGATATTATTCGAGAAAGAACTTCTCGATACCCTTATATAAATGAATAAAAAAGAAAACACGTCGACGAGTCCGCTCGAATAATCGTCGGCAAGCGTTTTCGAAATTTTTATCGACGAATAATTTTCGATGAAAATTGAAAATAATTCTCTTCTTTGGAAACGTTTTTCCACGATCCTTTCTTGATCATAGAAACACGGATAACACTCGAGTAAGAGATCCATCGGGGAAGAGAGAATCATCATCGAAAATGTTGAGATTCGTTCCAATTGAATAATTGAAATTGTCCGAGGACGATAATTAAACACGATTCTCGAGAAGATTTTATCACCGGTTGTGCGATTAGGATAGATTCGTCTCACCGAGGCTAGCCGAGTTTCGAGGATAATTGAAGGGCAATTAAAATTCCTCTGGCCGACGAACGAAATTTCGCTTTTGGCCGGGCCAACGTGATTTACGCCGGCTTAATTGCGCTTTTTATAGTTCAACGAACCAACTCGCGTCTCGACGAATTCCTCATCGATCCCTCCTCCGCTCCCGTCGCGTTTATCATAAAGAGAATTGTTTCCTCAATTTTTCTCTCTCTTTCTTTTTCTCGCTCAAAAATACGTGCAAATTACGAGGAAACACGTGCCAGCCACGATCAGTCACGCAAAGGATCGACGTCTAATGGAAATCCACTTTTCCTCGATAGTCCTCCTCTCCTCGTCCTTTCCTCCCTTCCCCTCTCGTGGATCGAGCACCCTCGAGGTCATCGACTCGCGCGGTTCATCCTCCGCCACGAGCAATCAACGTCATATCTTGGAACGGTTATGTAGTAGAAGATGCGAGATTTCTACGACTGCAAAGGATTTCCCGATCGATTCTCGATAACCAATCGATCTCAACGGTAGTCGAGCTAACGAAATAGATATCCCGTCGATGATCAATTACGATACGATCTCTGCTTCTCCTCTTCCTTTTTTTATTTTTGCCTGCTTCCCTTCCATGTCACGGTCTGGGTAAAAAAATTTTTCAACATCGATTTTCGACGTTGATCGTGGCAATTGATTATTAATACCGAGGCTCACGAGTCGTCATCAGCCCATTTGGAGCGCCATTTTTCGCTGATTCTGATTAGAAACTTTCGATATATCTACATTTTTACTTATTCAACGATGTATTAAGAAATCTCTAATAATGTAATAATTATTGTACCAAAAGTGAAAGGATATTTATTCGCGTGATTAACGGATCGCAACGGAAAAAAAGAAAAGAGAAGGGAAGAATCAACTCCCCTCCCCTCCTTCGTTAATCGAACGTCGCGAGCATAAATCATCCCTAGTCGGCATTTTTCCAGCGGGGCAGGCCTGCCTCCGATTCAATCCTAATCTCTTCCTCTTCTCCTCGGTTGATGAGCTTTTCCGCCTGCCTGTCTTGATTGTTCCTTCGTCCCCTCGGTTGTAAGCGGCGGGTATATAACAAGTCTCACGTACCGGCGCGGTTCATCAGGGCTAGAAAGTAAAGTGGACGAAAGACCGCAAAGAAAGGGAAGAGGGTCTCCGCCGCTGATGGCCGGAGAGATCCGCCATTTTTCCCTCGCATTCCCCACGAATCGTTATCACGTCGCGTCGCGGCAAAAAGCCTCGCTATTCGTTAGAACCCTGCTGGAAACGTGCTTTCGTTGCTGGAACGTGTTTCCTTTCTTTTTTTTTTCACGAGTGCGCAATTTTAACTGTAAAAAAGAAGAAGAAGAAGAAGAAAAAATGAAAGAAACGACAACAACATCCGCGATGCGTTTAAGAACGTTTAACGCGATTCGAGAAAGGATTTCCTTTCGTGGAGATCGAGGGAAACGAAACGGATGGATTTTGGTAATTTATCGCTCAAAATTTTATAATAATAATAATAACTGCGATATCGAAGAACAAGCTTACACGAGGATCAATTATGAATAAATATCGTTGTTCGATCATTTTTAATATTTGCTCGAAGCGAAATTTTAACTAACCCTTTTTCAACGGGGGATTAAACGGCTAACTCTGCTGGCAAGCATATTCGGATCCGCGTGAACCCAATAACACAACGATAACTGATTTATACGACGTTCTCAATTGCTACTTACAGGTTAACACGAACCACGATATATATGTTACGAGGATCTTATTAAATCGGTTGTACGCGGTTGCAATGGCGCGTTGTTGCCACGCCGGTAGCAATTTCTCTCCAACGTACGACGTTCATCAAACTAGGGAGGAAAGAAGAGAAAAAGAGGGAGAAACACAGTGAAGATGTAATCGCAGTGTAGCAAACACGCTCGAATTAGCAGCGTTATTATCCGCGATGCTTTTTTACCTGCGAAAGGAATCGAAAATCCAAGCGAGAGAGAGAGAAAGGGAGAGGATGGAAGTAAAAGAGGTTTACGCGATTATCGATTTCGTGGCGCGATAGAAAGATAATTTAAATTTTGGAGGGAATTGATTAAATACGCGATCGTAAAATCGTTTCCTCGAGATCGATCCGATCCTCGAAAGAAAAATCCTTTATCGACGGGGACAAACGAGAGCTAATGAGGCTGGGAATAAAAAGGGATTGGGGTAAAAAGTTTAAGGGATTAAACGTGATAGGAACGCGTTGGTTGGCATCGCTCGATCGGTCTCGATAAAAAGTACAATTATCGAAAGCTGTAATTAAACGCGATCGGTGAACGATAACTACGCGGGAGAGGTGTACATGCGCCACGACACAGCGGTCTCACAGGTGATCGAGAACATCGATCCATCTTTTTCTACGCGTTTATACGCTGTTTGCATTCCACGTACGATTATTCGATTAATTAGATCGTATATCCTCGCCCGAGGATCCGATGATCGCCCGCTGCTCCATTCCCACTGCTGAATTTTTAAAATATAAGACGCACATGCTTATCATCGTCCAAATCAATTTACCAAAAATCCGATGATCGCCTTCTTTGCTCCATTCTGCTGAATTTTTAAAATATATATAAAAGATGCATATCGTCATCATCATCATCACCAAATTTACATTTATCAAAAATTCGATGATCGCCTTCTTCCATTAAATTTGTCAAAAAACATTGATAAATTTGATAAAATTTAAGACGGCGCATGCGCCCATCGTCCAAATTTCTTTTGGTAAATTTTGGTAAATTTTATAAATTTAGCAGAATGGAGCAATGGAAGAAGACAATCATCGGATCTTTGGTAAATGTAAATTTACCAAAATATAAACATA
>NW_006263721.1:114831-119912 GCF_000469605.1 Apis dorsata | reverse complement strand
AAAGATCCGATGATTCTTCCATTGCTCCATTCTGCTAAATTTATAAAATATAACATTTTGATAGAATTTAAGGTGAAGGCGCATGCGGTCATCATCGTCCAAATCAATTTACATGTACATTTACTAAAGATTCGATGATTGTCTTCTACCATTGCTCTATTCTGTTAAATTTGTAAAATATAAGACGCACACAATTTACATTTACCAAAAATTCGATAATCTCTCTCTTCCATTTCTTCATTCTGCTAAATTTGTAAAATATAAGATGCACACAATTTACATTTACCAAAGATCCGATGATCGCCTTCTTCCATTGCTCCATTCTGCTAAATTTGTAAAATATAAGATGCATATCTCCATCATCGTCCAAATTTACATTTACCAAAGATCTGATGATCGTTTTCTTCCATTGCTCCATTCTGCTAAATTTGTAAAATATAACATTTTGATAAAATTTAAGGTGAAGGCGCATGCGCTCATTATCGTCCAAATCAATTTACACGTATATTTACTAAAGATTCGATGATCTTCTACCATTGCTCTATTCTGCTAAATTTGTAAAATATAAGACGCACACAATTTACATTTACCAAAGATCCGATGATTTCTCTCTTCCATTTCTTCATTCTGCTAAATTTGTAAAATATAAAATGCACACAATTTACATTTACCAAAGATCCGATGATCGCCTTCTTTCATTGCTCCATTCTGTTTAATTTGTAAAATATAACATTTTGATAAAATTTAAGGCATGCGGTCATCATCGTCCAAATCAATTTACACGTATATTTACTAAAAATCCGATGATCGTCTTCTTCCATTGTTTTATTCTGCTAAATTTGTAAAATATAAGACGCACACAATTTATATTTACCATTGCATTGAATTTCTAAAAAAACTCTTTGATAAAATTTAAGGCAAAGATATACATTGTCGTCCATCGTCATTCAAATCAATTTACATTTACCAAAGATCCGATGATCTTCTACCATTGCTCCATTCCGAATTTTGCTCCATTGCTGAATTTGTAAAAAAAAACTTCGATAAAATTTAAGGCAAAGATACATCGTCGTCCAAATCAATTTACATTTACTAAAGATCCGATAATCTTCTTCTACCATTGCTTCATTCCGAATTTTGCTGAATTTATAAAAAAACTTCGATAAAATTTAAGGCAAAGACGCATGTCATCGAAGTCAATTTACCTTTACGTGTAGAAGGAGGTTGGGAAATTGAAATTAAAGGGTTCGTAAGGGGAGGAAAAAAGGGGAGAATCCAGGCGATGCGATGGATGGAAGCGTGTTGGGATCGGGAATTTTCACACGACGCGGAATCGACAAATCGCGGTTCTAATTGGCGATAATGCTTTTTGCAAAGCTGGTACAAGCGTCCCATCGTCCCGACCTCCCCTTCTGTTTCCAGAATCGGCCATCCTGAACTCTCCTTTGAAGGTCATGCGCGCCGTTTCGAGAAATGAAATCGCCTGTCGCCCCGTCCCCCCGTCGAGATTCTAAAGGAATCAAATCGCATTCCCCGCGTCGTCCCAGCTTTTCCCCGGGGAGCGTTCTCCAGCCTGGTTGCTGGCCGACGAGGAGAACGATACCCGCCGCTGAAAGGGTCGGGAGACGTCGATTCCTGGTACAATGGATTCCGAGCTTCCTACACGTCGCTCTCCTACAGGTCGCATGGCATCCCTAATCGATGAAGATGTAGTACGCCGCTTTTCTTTCCTTTTTCTTTTTCGTAATTTCACCCGCATTCCTCGAACATAAGGGAGGTATCCGCGGAAAAGTTGTTGAAATTTCGAGGTAAAATTGGATTCGTTTCTTATCCATAATTTGAATAAAGAAGAATCTTCTATTCTATATAATTGAATCTTTAAAATTCTTTTAGTTCAAAATGAATATCAAAATTTGGCATAAAGACGCGAATAGCATGATAGATTGAAGAAGGATATATGGTAGAATCGAAGATTCTGCTGGATCGTCAGTTTGTCTAATAAAGAATATATACACGTTGGAATATATATTTTAAACAGAATATATAACGTGTCTTTTCGATCCATTCCTCGACGAATATGATAAAAAAGAGCTATTCTCTCCCTCTGTACACGTCTGCGTTCTCTTCGCTACACCTCGTGGTGACATCAACGCCACGTCTGATCCCGAGGATCGAGGATCGAATATAACATTGATAATGGATTTTAATAAAGAATACGTACACATTGGAATATACATTTCTGAGATCAAAGTCTGATGCCAAAGATCGAATATTGCTGATGGATCATTAGTTTGCTTAATAAAGAATATTTACATTGGAATATACACTTTAAATAAAATATAACATGAAAGACCGATTCTTTCCCTCTCTACACGTTTGACGCCAAAGATCGAATACAATATTGCTGGTGGATCATTAATTTGTTTAATAAAGAATAACATATTAGAATATATATTTCTGACGCCAAAGATCAAATACAATATTGCTGGTGGATCATTAATTTGTTTAATAAAGAATACATATACATTGAAATATATATTTCTGATACCAAAAATTGAATACAATATTGCTGGTAGATCATTAGTTTATTTGATAAAGAATACGTACACGTTGGAATATATATTTCTGACGTCAAAGATCGAATATAATATTTCTGATGGATCATTAATTTGTTTAATAAAGAATACATACACATTGGAATATATATTTCTGAGATCAAATTGTCTGATGACAAAGATCGAATGCAATATTGCTGATGGATCATTAATTTGCTTAATAAAGAATATTTACATATTGGAATATATATTTTAAACAAAGTATAACAGGAAAGATTCTCAAAAAAATATAATACTGATTCTTTCTCTCTTTCTACACATTTGAGATATATCTGACGGCAAAGATCACATATTGCTGGTATTATACAAATGGATGATTAGTTTGTTTAATAAAGAATACGTACACATTGGAACATACATTTCTGAGATCAAAGTCTGACGCCAAAGATCGAATATTGTTGATGGATCATTAGTTTGTTTAATACGTACACATTGAAATATACATTTTAAAATACAACACGAAAGACCGATTCTTTCTACACATCTGAGATCTGACGCTTTCGAGAATCATTAATTTGGCTAATAAAGAAATACATATACGTTAGAATGTGCATTTTACAATATTCCACACAAATACAATAAAAAAAAAGAAGAAAAGATCCCCCTCCCCCCGTGCACGCGTGAGATCATCGACATCGAGGATCATCGCCGGAGTCATCAGTTCGCTTAATTAAAGAACGTACACGCGTTAGAACGTACATTTTATAAGAAAATACAACGTCTCTTTTCGTTCCATCCTCGGACGAATATGAGGGAAAAAAAAGAAAAGAAAGTAAAAAAAGAAGGATTTCTCCGCCTGTCCGTGCACACGTCCGAGATGAACGTCACGTCTGACGCCGGGGATCGGGGATCGAATATCATTGCCGGTGGGTCATTAGTTTGCTTTAGACGGCGGAAGCTGTAATTACGCGCCGCGTTCGTGTAATGATGATGCACGAGTGTGTGCGATCGGTGCGCGCGGAATGAATCGACGGAAATCGGCGGAAAGACGTGGAGCGGCTGGTGCGCCTTCGGCGACCGGCCGAGGCCGTTGGATCTCCTCCCCCTCCTCCCCCTCCTTCTTCGCGAGAGGACTGCGACCGGTGCCGTGTATTAATCGGCGGCTACTGGAAAACGCGTACAATTAGTCGATGATTTGTAAACGTTGTTGCAGAGGGGAGCAGAGGTGGAAGATAAGCGGGGGTTAAGTGGTTCTTTAATGGAGAGGTTTATTTGTCGAATGTGCGGCGTGTGTTGAACGAAGCTCGGTTGAGAATTTATAGGTTGTGTCCCGAGGTGTGAGCGTTGCTTCGAGCCGGGTTTCAGCCTGTTCGCGTTGTTTAACGTGGGAAGCGTTAAATTTACAAATAGCGTCTGCGAGGTAATTGCGGAGGGGTGCAATTAAACGAGGTGAGAACGGGGAAATATAAATGGATAATGAAAAGATTCTTTGGGCCCGGATTGGGCGAAATAGGAGGGGGACGTGGAAAGCGAACGTGTGAATGTAAGTAAATTGGAATCGAATTTCTCTCTTTCTTTCTCTCTTTCGCTAAGATTCCTGAATTTTCCCCGAAAAGAAGATTCTGCATTCCGTAGATAGCATGGCAAATACGTATGATACCCGGCTCTCTCGCTTTCCCTTCGCGGTTCGCCGCGTAACTATACCTGTTAAAACACGTAGCCGTGGTTACACGTTAAAGTTTAGCCTTGAACGTCTTCCTCCCTCCTCTACTCCAATACTTTTTTCCATTTAACGGGGGAAAAGCGCGAAAACCGCAACCGCGCTTGCGAAACATACCTTTCCCTTTCGTTCTCGATACAACTTCTATAAAGAGTTGAAAAATTGCTTAAAAATCTCGAATAATATTCAAATAATTACTTTATCAAAATAATGAATAATATTTTTTCGCATAGCTATTATAAAAATCTCGAATAATATTCAAATAATTACTTTATCAAAATGAATAATATTTGTTTGCATAGCTATTATAAAAATCTCGAATAGTATTCAAATAATTACTTTATCAAAATGAATAATATTTGTTCGCATAACTATTATAGTTCCCTTATTATTATTATTTTTAAACGATAAATTATTAATATATTATAAGTAACGTTAAACAAGTTAAATCTAACTCGATAAATATCAATTTTACAAAAATCCTAACATCTCGAGGTATCGATAACTCGAAAGAGACTCGAGCTCATCCCTGCACATTATGCGTCCCTTTCACCCGTCACACCTATTCAAACAGTAACGTATCATCCACTCTTATTCAAACGTTGGAGAGGATACAACAAACTCGATCTCCTAAAACCTAACGCTGCGATAACCTCTCACGCGAAATTTAAATACACTTTTCCTTCCCGAATCCATCGAGGCTGCGCCTGGAACACGGGTTACATAAATCCACGCGTGGAAAGGGGGGAGTTAACGAGGAACAAGTTGCTCTAAGCTCGAACAGCGGGGAACGGAGCCGGTAAGAC
>NW_006263721.1:105564-114553 GCF_000469605.1 Apis dorsata | reverse complement strand
GACGGGCCCCGGTGTTCCAGGAATAATAACACAATATAGAGGGGGGGGAGGGTATCAACGTGGCTACTCCCTCTAACTCGTTCGCCTGAGGGCTTACGTTTTCATCGGTCGGCGTGATAAACGGCGACATAAATCCAGCAGCGGGCAACGTTCGTTAGAATGCGTCTCTTCCCTCTCTCTCTCTCTCTCTTATTCTTCCTCGTCATTGCGTTTCCCCCTCAACGACGAAGGAAAGGGAAGGGGAGAGGAAGGGAAGTGGAAGTGCGGATACCAGAGCGATCGCGTGGGCGTTACACGTCCCCTCGTTATACGGGGGACCCCGTCGTATTGCTGAGGATCTCCACGATTCCTGTATATCGAATCGATCGAGAGGAGAGACGGATAGCCCGGATGCTCCTACGTGCCCACCTACGTGGCACCTCCTCCTCCTCCTCCTCCTCTTCTTCGCCTGTGAATTTTACTTTTCCTTCGAGCGAAACTCTCGAGATTCGTCCCTTCTTCGAAAAAAGTATCTAAAGTTAGTTATAGAAAAGAAGGAGAAGTAGGCAAACGATTGTACGATTCCTAAAGCCTGGTTTGGATATTTTCAGAGGGATTCCGTTTTGTATATTTTTGTTATCATTGTTGTAAGAACTGGTTGTTGTTGTTGTTTCAGTTATCGTGGAAGGAAGAGGGGATGTAACCTCGAGGCGATGAAGGATGATCGATCGACGCGACGAGCGGATCGAACGTGGAAAATTAATAAAAAAAGAAAGGAAGAAGAGGAAGAAGAAGAAGAAAAGAAGCATGGATACCGTTCCTCGTCCTTCGGTGATCCGAATGGCGGCGCAACTTGTCCCCGCTTGCTTCCTGGTTATGCGCGCCGCTTCCGAGCACTCGTTCCAACGAATTGATAGCTGACTTTCCATCAAGGTTCGGTTTCCAGCAAGGTTGCGGGGCAACTTTGTATTTATTCGCTCGTTAACACCTAGCAACACCGGTGATCGTAAAAGGCAAATACCAAAGGCTTTATACGTATTCGGAGCTATTGAATATTTTGAAAGGAAAAAGGGGGGGAAAGGAAAAGATTTGATGTATTAGGAAAATTTGTACGGATGTATTTCAACGTTTGCATTTCTAATTATTCGTTTGAATTTCTAATGAAGTGGAATAATTAGTTTAAAGGAAAAAAAAATATGTGTGTGTGTCATTTGAATAGCATAAAATTACTTTGGTTCAAATTATCGATAAATTATGATAATTGAGATTTCTTGGTTATATAAAAGATTTCACTTTTTCGAAAGAGGGAGAAGTAAATTTTTCACAATGTTACAGATTTTTCATCTCAAAGGATCTCTCTTTAATCCATTTATTCATCTTCGTTCGTTTCAACGGTTGGATTTCGATAATCCTTCTCTATCCATTCTTGGATTCGCGTGAGACAGGAAGTCGTGTTACGTGTATAGCTCACAAATCTTAATCAAATCTCCTCGATACTAATTAAAGGCTAAGCAATGCCACCAGCGGCGATAACTCGAGGTTATAATCTAAGAACGGAATACAACGCCTCTCCCCTCCTCTCTTGTTGAACAATTTAACGCCCTTCGATTTTTTATATACATCATTCCAGTATCTGGTTAAAAAATTATTAATTACTTGACGTGTTAATTATCGATGAAGTACAATACAATAATTCAATTACCATTCTTCGAGGCTTCAAAAGCTTCAGCTTTTGAATTTCATTTTTGCATCTTGCGTTCTTAAATTGGAAGAGAAAAATTTATCTTTCTGTGGATACGAAATTTATCGTTCGAAATAATAATAATTGCAATGCCAAAAGGTAATACGAAAAGCGGATTAATACGAGTAAATGTTTAAATTTGGGCATTTTGATAAACTTTATTCGAGATAACTTTTCCAACTCTGTTCGTAATTCAAGAAGAAATATAATCGTTCAAAGCGATCGAGATGTATGCCGGTGGACAATGCTCGCGCCGAAATCTCCTCCGAGTAAGAAAGATAATTGGTAATAAATGGATGTTGCTGCTCCACGTGGGAACGCGGATTTGTTGTCCAAGGAGCCTCTGGGTTCGGCCTCTGCAGCCGCCAAGTCGGAAGAGAGCGCTTATCAGCCGGCGCAATTGCAGCTCTCGCGAGTTCGATGCCACTGTGCTCGAGATGGACGCGCGATTAGAAACGTCTTGCCTCGATGTCAGCCGGTAATTAACCGTGCCCCAACCGTGTGGTCTGGTTTATGAGAAACGTGGTCGAGTCGAAACGGACGGGATGACGTCTGATGCGTTTCTCCGCTAAGTAAAATTCTTTTCAACGTGGATCAATAAAAATCGGACAAAGTCTGATTGTTTCAACGTGAGAGAAAACGCCTATTCATCGCGCTTTACTTTAATCCAAAACAATGCTCCGTATCTAAATTGAAAGAAGAAGAATTCAAAGTATTTTAAAAATTTTTCTTATTTCTCAGATATTATATCTAAATAATTAATAATTTGGAAAATATTTCATAAATGAAAATAATTTTTACAATTTTCGATATTCCTTCTTTTCAACTTCTTTTCAACAGTGAACTGTAGATATTATTAGTATATTATGTGATAGCCAACAAATGTATTGTTTCGATATATTTTTCATGAAAAACTTTCATGAAAGCGAGTGTCTAAATCCATTTGCAGAATTTTGGAAATCGCCTAAACCCTCGAGACTTTAAAACTTCTCTGGACTTCTTTCTCGTCCACGAATCTCAACAATTCGTTTGATCGAGCTCACGATTCTCCAGTTACACGATAATCATCATCCTTGCGTAACCGGCCTCGATAAACGCTGCTGATATAACAAATATTCTTTACTTCGATCGTGAGGATAGAAAATGTCGCCAATTGTTTGTTAATTATTATATCAAGTAATCTGTTTTACTCTTATATAAAAATACGACGAAACGATCGTTTGTCTCAAAATCGGTTGTTAAATTGAACAAATGTGATGTCCGTCGTAGGATTGATACAATCGTTCGTATCACGAGCTTTGAGTGAACGAATGCTAGCTCGTTGTATTCCATTTTATTTCTAATTGATCTGATCTAGAAGACTTATAAATCGCCGCGCCGATTTGAGGTCGATTTCGAACTGTGACTTGCGAAGTGGCCATTGCATTTCTTTAAATTGAGAATCTTAAATTTAGAAAGCGAACTGTACCCGTTATCAATAAAATATATTCTCTTGAAAATAAAATCCACTATATTCACAAAGATCTCTTGAATTTGACACTTATATAATATAATAATAATAATTAAATCCAAACGAAGATAAGATTCTTCTTTTTATAAAATTGAATGAAAATCCGAATAATATAACGTCCCGAATAACATAAACGATTCGTACGTTTTTAAAAAAAAGAAAAAAAATGTATCGATCCCTCCAAGCGCGGCAATACGAAATTTACGTCCAAGATATCTATGAATTATGTTGTACACGCAATTGCATTCGATCGATGGGCATATTAACGATAATGTATTAGATACTTGGAATAATTCGAAGTCAATTTCGAATTGTGACCATTGCTTCTATTTAAATTAAGAATATTAAATTTAGAAAGCGAATTGTACTCGTTATCAATAAAATAAATTCTGTTGAAAATAAAATCCAGGCTTCACAAAGATCCCTTGGATTTGACAAATGTATAATAATAATTATCCTTAAGATCCTTCAAATCCAAGCGAAGAAAGATTCTCCTTTTTATAAAATTCGTGAATGAAAATTTTTTCCCGAATTACATAAACGACGATTCGTACGTTTTTAAAAAAAAAGAAAAAAAAATATATCGATCCTAATAAAATATATTTTGTTGAAAAGACTTCACAAGGATCCCTGAATAATAATCATCCTTTAAATCCAAGCGAAGAAAGATTCTCCTTTTTATAAAATTCGTGAATGAAAATTTTTTCTCGAATAACATAAACGACGATTCGTACATTTTTAAAAAAAAAGAAAAAAAAATATATCGATCCCAATAAAATATATTCTGTTGAAAATAAAAGACTTCACAAGGATCCCTTGGATTTGAATAATAATCATCCCTCAAATCCAAGCGAAGAAAGATTCTCCTTTTTATAAAATTCGTGAATGAAAATGTTTTTCCGAATAACGTAAACGACGATTCGTACATTTTTAAAAAAAAAGAAAAAAAAAATGTATCGATTCCAAAATATAAAATATATTCTGTTAAAAATAAAATCCAGACTTCACAAGGATCCCTTGAATTTAACATCTGTATAATAATAATTAAGGCTTAAAGTTAAATTCAAGCGAAGAAAGATTCTTCTTTTTATAAAATTAGTAAATGAAAATGTTTTTCCAAATAACATAAATGACGATTTGTACGTTTTTAAAAAAAAAGAAAAAAAAATATATCGATTCCAATAAAATATATTCTGTTGAAAATAAAAGACTTCACAAGGATCCCTGAATAATAATCATCCTTTAAATCCAAGCGAAAAAAGATTCTCCTTTTTATAAAATTCGTGAATGAAAATTTTTTCTCGAATAACATAAACGACGATTCGTACATTTTTAAAAAAAAAGAAAAAAAAAATATATCGATTCCAATAAAATATATTCTGTTGAAAATAAAAGACTTCACAAGGATCCCTGAATAATAATCATCCTTTAAATCCAAGCGAAAAAAGATTCTCCTTTTTATAAAATTCGTGAATGAAAATGTTTTTCCCAAATAACATAAACGACGATTTGTACGTTTTTAAAAAAAAAGAAAAAAAAAATATATCGATTCCAATAAAATATATTCTGTTGAAAATAAAAGACTTCACAAGGATCCCTTGGATTTAACATCTGTATAATAATAATTAAGGCTTAAAGTTCAATTCAAGCGAAGAAAGATTCTCCTTTTTATAAAATGAGTAAATGAAAATGTTTTCCCGAATAACATAAACGACGATTCGTACGTTTTTAAAAAAAAAGAAAAAAAAATATATCGATTCCAATAAAATATATTCTGTTGAAAATAAAAGACTTCACAAGGATCCCTTGGATTTAACATCTGTATAATAATAATTAAGGCTTAAAGTTAAATTCAAGCGAAGAAAGATTCTCCTTTTTATAAAATTAGTAAATGAAAATGTTTTCCCGAATAACATAAACGACGATTCGTACGTTTTTAAAAAAAAAAGAAAACAAATGTATCGATCCTTCCAAGCGCGGCAATATGTCCAAGATATATCTACGAATCACGTTGTACACGCAATGCATTCGATCGGCGGGCATATTAACGATAGTTTATTAGATGTAGATACTCTTGCGCGCGTCCACCGAAGCGGATCAACGCTCTTGGATTTCCTGCTGGAGCATCGCGTATTCGCACGCGAAGGAACAAGGAAAAATAACGAGGCACTAAACGCGGTGTTCCGGGTCAGTTGGCTTGGCAAAACCTACAACAACCTGATCCAGCAACCAGATGTTTCCATCTACTCGGTGATCTCTCGAGATTAGAAGAGGTATCTGCCGAGGTACATCTCTTACGTTCTTACTTTGCTTGGAAACAAACGTGATTTTGTGCGAAAGAGAGGTTTATTTCTTCGAAGTTTAAGATTGCTTTTCTTCTTCTTTTTTCTTTTTTCAAAGAATATTGGATTTACGTGACGATAGGTAAACATGAATTTGGTTCAAGAAAAATGGGAAGACACGATGATGCACGTGATTCGCTTCATTCCGAACTACGAATTACCGTTCTTACGATGGAATTATCTTTACTTAAGCATCATCCGCCTCACGCGCAGATATTAATTTGACACGTTTATACGATAAATAATACGAAAGAGAGCACATCCTCTCGTACATCATTTAATCATTTCTAATAACGATCTTATAAAAATTTCACCTTTTTTCCCTTTATTTTTCAACTTCGAGAAACTATAATTTCATTAATTTTATATCACTACAACGATCCCTCCGAGGAAAAGTCGAACCAGTTTCTCGTTTCGCTACTATCTCTATCATTTCATCAATCTTTGAAAAAGAAAATCTTAATCTTAACAAACCCAACGAAACTTAAATTTCCTCAATTTTTTTTTTATCCAAGACCAGCTCGAACCAAATTAAAAATTGAAAAACCGAACTAAATTAAGATTTTCTGTTAAGTTATTAAGTAATTATTATTGTTACACATTTCGGACAAAAAAAAACAAATTATATCGAAGCAACTTATTTCCAGTTAATTTTACTCGCGACTTGGACCGTTAAATTTTCCCCATCCACCTCGTAACCCGTTTGCAAACGCCTGGAAAAAGTGGTTTTTCACGCGGTGGTGGAAGAGAGAGAGAAACGCGAGGGGGAAGAAGGGGAGTTTGAACGGTGGCACGCAGCGCGTAGCTGGTGGATGGCCTGAGGGCAGCCGGAAATGGGTGGTATCACCCGCTACCACCGCCACGTTTCCACCTTTTTCGCCGTGCACGCGCGATCGCCCGTTCTTGCTCCTTCTTGCTCGTAAAAGCGGCCGAGCTGGAAAAAGGAACCTCGAAGCGGATTTCGTGGAAGCGTTCTTCGATTTTCCGCTCACTCCGTCGTTCTCTCAGAATCGATATTCAGATTCAGGGAAGAGTAACTCGGCAAGTATCGTGGAAATCGAGAATTGGAATATTTTTAAAATGATTCGGTTATTTCTCGAGAACGAAAAACGACGAAAAGGATGAAATTCTTCTAAAGAATATTTGTTATCCAAACGTAAAAAGTTGAAATAATATCCCCTTGTACAATGTCTAATAATTATTGTAATTATCAAAACAATAAAACAATCAAAATATTTATCAGTTTATCTAAATTCGTCAATTAATAAAATTCGAAATCTTGGAATAAAATCTTGAATGATATATTAAATTATCCTAATCGTGTATTAATCTATTAGTCAGCCCCGATAAAAAGATTGCGAGGATCGTTATATCGACGAAGAAGTGGAGATGATGCCAAGAGTCATGATTTTCGATTTTCTTGGAGAGGCGTCAAGTTTTATCCATGACCATTCCAAGATCTTTTTCCCTTCTCTTGTTTCTTCCATCAGTAAAATGAATAACGGTGTTCGGATGGAAGAGGGTTTGTTGCTTGTCGGACAGTGAAGATAATTATTAGATGGGGCGATATCGAAGGAGAGGAGAAAAACCTAGGCTTAATGAAACGTGGAGGGCGATTTGCCAGGCATAGCATGAAAGAAAAAGGTACTTAACGCTGGATAAAGGGGCTTGTTTCCCTTCTAATTGCCTAATGCGCTCGTGGGACAAGGATGGTTACATTTATCAAGAAAGCATCGACCCCTCGTTTGGGCTTCGTTCGCACGAACGCAATATGCGTTATCAATCGTTCATTCTGGTTTGTGTTAATAATTTTCGATACAACAGGTGTACAATCTCTTCCAAAAATTTCCTTAAATTGAGCTTCGTGATATTTTATATCTTGGTGTAACGAAAAATTAAGCGTTAATGTTCATGGGATGAGCTATGCCATTAAAGCGGTTAAGTGAAAGTCTCTATCCAAACGATTTTCTATGCATTCTTATCCACCTAAAATATTTTTAAAATATAATCTTCATTTAGATAAACGAATTTAAGAAAATTCGTACGATTTCCTGTTACAATAATGATCATTTCACTCGCATTATTGTAAACAGGGTTTTAAATGCAATGCGGGGGATTGAAGATTGCGTCGAAGTTGAGGAAAACGACGAAGCGGAGCGTAATAAAGAAAAAAGGGAGATCAGGGCATTGCACAATGGTTCGAATAATAGAAGTTAACTGGAAATTATGAGAAACAGATGTTATAAAAAAGGTATGTATTAAAAAAGGAAATTATTTGGAATGTATCGTATAAATCCTATCGTATAAATTATTCGATAGATACGGGTCAGACAGAGATCTAAACAAATTGAAAATTTATAAAATGAAAAAAGCACACTCAAACATCGAAAGAAATAAAAAAATTAAGAATAATTATTAAAATTAAAAATATTATTATTGCTTATTTCTTCAAAATAAATGATAGAAATGCATATATATTATAAGATGGCTTAATTAATCCATAAACGGCTAGATTAAAGAATCCACTAGATGGCGACTGTAAACATTGAAATTAATTTTAATATAGTTTTGCAAACTTTTGCGAATCAAATATGGCGGTAAAGAAAAAGTTTTTACTTTTCATACTCTTATCGCGTGGAACGATATAAAAAATCATCGAAAAATCATTATATCGTGTGAATTTCCATAACTTTACTTAACTTTAACTTTAATTTACAAAAAAAAATTTACAAAAACTATTGAAATGTGATCAATTATTTGCGTATTTGCATATTTTGTTTAACGTAAATGTTATATATATTATATCGAAATAATTATTTTTTTATAAACGTAAAAATGAATTTTCTACAATTAATATACAATAATTATTCGAACCACAATAAACTTCAAAGATCCTCTCCACTACAAAGTAAATTTTCACAAATTTTTTTCGATTATCATCTCGAAGGAGGGCAATTAATTTGAGGTTTGATCTATTTCGTTGAATTAGTGTAAAGATAAGAAAAAAACACGCTCTGAACGATGATAAGAAAGCAATTTATAATTTTCTGTTATTGTTACGGCATCTGCACTCATTAACGCATCACAAAATACTCGTTTCGAGTTTGGTCTAGATTAATTTGTAAAAGTAAATAAAGGATAAGCGCGACAGGCAAAATACAGAAGATAAATGATTTAAAATTGTGCAAGAAAACGGAAGCAAGAAGAAAAAAGAATGGAAATTTAATAGAGAGCTTGGTGAAAGCAGTGAAGAAACGATGAAGGAAGTAGAAGAAAACGTGATCGGACAAAAATTACTGAGGATTAAATATGAACTAATAGCCATGAATTACAAGGGAGAATCAACGGAACGAAACAAAACTTATTCAACCGTTTCTTGCAAACTTATAAATAGCTGTCTGAAAGTACGCCATTTTA
>NW_006263721.1:102792-105173 GCF_000469605.1 Apis dorsata | reverse complement strand
ATATATATATATATATATGCAGGGTGTTAATAAACATGTGGGACACTTTGGAGGGTGGATTCTAGACATCAAAACGATGAAAAAAGTTCATATACACATATATTCGATAAGGCTTAATTAACGAGTTATAAGCATTTTAAGTTTGCATTAGATAGAGCGAGACGGCGAAAGAGCGAGAACGCTCAGCTGGCAGTACCGTATTGCAATGTCGCTTGCGTAGCGGAGCCCCTCGATGAAAAAATAAATATGACTGATACTTTTTTATATACAATTAATTATTTCAAATAAATTTTAGTGTAATATAATGTACGTATTATGTAACTTCTTATTTAACGAAATCTTACCTGGAATAAGTTTTATTTAAATTATTTAAATTCCAGAATATTAACATATACACCAATTTATACCATTTATATAAATCCATAGATAAATTATTTTATCATACAAACATATTATTTAAATTCATAATTGAATTGTTGTACGACACTTAATCTGCCTATTCACCGAAATAAAAGCAAATCGAAACACATTCCCATAAGATTTCAGATTAGAAAGATTATACAAGAATATCACTGAATACAAGAAAGTCACTGAATTGAAATTAATAGAATATGAATTTTTTTTTGATGTCTATAATCCACCGTCCTCCAAAGGTATCCCATATACACATATATATATAAAATTTGCAAAGTGGTAGAATTTTGATGGAAATCGACAAGAAACGCATTGAAAGCTCGAGAAGCGTATATTTTTTTTTATGAAAATCGTGGCAAAAATCGTCCCCCCTTGCCCAATCGGTGGTTTGCCGTCGTTGTTTGATTGAAATCGCGGGAACGTGAAACCGTAGGCGCCCAATGGAGGCAAAACGTGTGCTTCTCCTCCTCTGTGTTTGCTGTCATAAATTTCGATATCTGTTTCGTGCACGTGCGTGAAATACGTGCCAGCGTTGCTTCTGGATAACGCGAATCCGCTTCGGAGCGCCTTGGGCGTCGCGATACAAGTTTCCTTCTCGCCAACCAAGCTCGAAGAGACTCGATTCCACCTACAGAAAGCGTTAATAGGAATGTCTCCATTGGCCCGAGCGATATCGAGCGCGATAATGCGATACCAGGCTGATATCCGGTCGCTGGTAATGGCGTGGCCAGAGGAATCGGCTCGTTTCTGTACACGTTGCTACGGACAACGCGTAATAATAGAGCAACGATCCAATTTCTTATTACGTCGATCCCAACGACGTATCTTCTTCTTCCACGACGTAATTTTGAAAAAAAAAAAAAAGGAAAGAGAAAGAAAGAAATGAAAAATAAATTACACTCGTAGCTCGTATCACTACATAAAATCACGAGTTCGTTATATAAGTAGGGAGACGTTATTTAAAAAATGGAAGAGAAGATTCTTGGACGGGAGAATATAACTCGAAAGCTGTACGTATTTACATATTTCCGATATAGAAAACTTTAATACGCCTTATCAAAATTCTTTGAAACGCGTATAATTATATATATATATATATATATAAAAACCTCTGATTGGAAAAAAAAATCAATTTATGCGGCAGTTGGTAGCAACCATTCTACTTCCATTCTTTTTCAAAACCTGTGAGAGTGAGTTCACAATCATCATTGAAACAAGATATCTATTTATTGAGATACCTCGTCGCGTGGTAATAAAAATGTTTACGCAAGAAATAAATTCGTATCTTACGCGAGAAGAAATTAAATGGAGATTAAATTAGGTACAAAGTTGCAACTCGGGTAAAATTCTGATAAATTATACATACGTACGAGTATATACGCTATAATTTTGCACGAGTTGTTCGCTTATTACCGATAAGATTGAACTTCTGTCCGTGTGGTGTATCCACATTGGCCGGGCTCGAGGGGGATAATTAATTTACGATGTCTTAACGGTACCGGGAAGATTGCGAGCGAGTGCACGATGTCTCGGTACGAGGCGTGGCCAAGCTTTAGCGGGAAATCTCGGCACGCTTAACAAAAAGGTTGTTGCACCTACTTTAAATTGCCGGCGATAATTCCGTTTCTTCACGAAACATCACCGCGACGCAGCGCGCATCGCCTCTAACTTGCCCTAATGGTTTCTAATGGATCCCCTTGGCCGGCCGCTTCCGCGTCAACTACCCTCACGCCCGTCAACGTTCGCCTCGCAGACGTTCCTTCCGCGTCGTTTCGATGCTAATGATAATGGTAACAATACGAAAGGTTCGCGGAACACCGCCGACAATCTCTACCATTTCTCTCGAGAAATCTCTCGAGAAATTAGAAATACCTGAAAAAATTAGAAATTTTGGGACGCAGTGAGAAATTCCGTGAAAAAAAATTTTCTTCTTCGATCGATAAAAAAGAAAGAGAGAATTTAATCGA